>NC_033642.1:3487285-3572900 GCF_001540865.1 Ananas comosus
TCTAACGCTTTTTTATTATGCGTGCCTATATATTTTATCGTATAATCAGATAAGGGAAAGCATATAAATGTTTTACGGGGTGGAATTAGCATATTATAAAACTAATTCCACATTATACTAGTTTCCCTTTCCTGATTAAGCGTTATAAGGGCGTTAGGGTAGAATTGGTGGGTTATAGAGGTGCTAAGGTAGTATTGGTAGGTAATAGGGTATTAGGGTAGTATTGGTAGGTTTTAGAGAGGGTGTTAGGGTGCTAGGGTAGTAGGGAGCTAGGAGTTGGTAGGTGCTAGGGTATTGAATGCGTGCAAAAGGAGTTTAGGATAGTGTTGGTAGGTGCTAGGGTATTGAATGCGTGCAAAAGGAGTTTAGGACAGTGTTGGTAGGTGCTAGGGTATTGAATGCGTGCAAAAGGAGTTTAGGACAACGTTGGTAGGAGCTAGGGTATGGAGATGCGTGAAAAAGGATGCCCTCTAGAAAACCCTGGTAAAGTATTTATGGAGAGCAGTATTTAGTATGCCCTCTAGAAAACCCAAGACAACTTTTCTTCTTTAGATTCAATTTATATATATATCCTCTAGATGAGTTAAGACAACTTTTCTTCTTTCTTTTCCATTTATATATATATATATATATATATATAGGTGCATGAGATATTTTCAAAATTTAAATTTTATCCATGCACCTGGTGCATGGATGATCTCATAAACCATCTCTATTCTTATTTATTTTTTTTTCTCTTTTCTTCTTCTTTTTTCCTCTTTTATTCCTCTCTCTTTTTTTATGCTTCAACAACTGGACCTTTGCAAATTGCGAGGTTCGAGTGATTGGATGTGTTTCGAGCTTGTCCACACTTGGTGGAGGGTCGTAGAATGTTTTCTGATCCAAAAAGTTCGAAAACTTGAGTTTTGGACGAAACCTGAGAGTTTTTGCTCTTGGGGACCGGTCCCTGATGGAAAAGACCGGTCCCCCAGTGAACAGTGCTGCGCAGCCGGCGAGGCAACCGGTCCCGCGCGGGGAGAGACCATTTCCCGAACGTTGGTTTTTCGAGTTCGCAGAGAGAGACCGGTCCTTACTGGGGAGAGACCGGTCTCTCTGGGCGAAAACTGCCCAGACCGGGCTGATGTAATATTGATTTTTTGAGGGGCCTCTTGGAATTTTGTTACACTAGATGGTCTATATGACCCATCCACCCTCTCTTCTCCTCATGTCCCTCCTCACACTCTCCCCACACCCTTGCTAGAGAGAGAAGAAGGAGAAGAAGAGGAAGGAGAAGAAGAGGAGAAGGATCTAGCTTGGGCTTGAAGCATTCCTTTGCCTTTCTTCCTCATCCCACCTTGTTGGTGCTTGAAGGCTTGGACTTGGAGCTTGCAAAGGAGGAGATCTTCACCGTTGGAGCTTGGACTTGAAGCTTCTAAGGAGGTTTGTTGCTCATTTCCCTCCTCTAGACCTTGTTTTGAAGGTATTTTGTAGATGGAACCCTAGAGTGGATATTAGGGTTGATTTTGGGGCTTTTTGATCTAGGGCTTTTGGAGCTTGATCACTTGGATTAGAGCCTTTCTTTGGGTTGAGTTGGAAAGGATTTAGCTCTCTTTTGGAGCATAGGAAGAGATTTTGCACTAGAGGTGAGTTTTTGACCCTATTCTTGAGATGGCTAAAGTTTGAGCCTAGAGTTGCTCGTAACGCTTGTGTATCCCTTCGCTGATCACTTTTAGGGTATTTTGAGACTCGTGGACAACTTCGTTCGGCGAAACGAAGCCTTACGCGACGATTCGGTGGGTTTGACCTAGCCACACAATGAGAAATTCTCATTTGTGATGAATTAAGTATCGTTAATTGAAAATGCATGCACATTCTTGTTATATGCATTTATTGTGAATTTTAGAATGCTTAAAATGCCTATGTTACATATGATAAAATTTTGGACCTCTATGTAGTAGAGAATTGCTTGGGAGATCTATGGTTGCATTTAGCATTCTATATGGGACTTAGTTTTATACTTCTATAGTGTAAATGAGCTTGGATTCATCCATTTAAACCTAAGTTTATTTAAGACATGAAAGATGACAAAATTGCCATATAGGGGTATCGAACTAGAATACATGTGAATTGGTGAGCTAATGTCATTAAGCGGCATTGAGCTCGGATTATGTGTGAACCTAGTGATTAGAGCCATTGCGGGATTTGGTTTATGTTGAACATTAAATTGCCTAAGTGTCATCAAAGGGCACTAGGCGTAGTGAGTGTTTTGAACTTCGCTTTGTGACTTACTAGATCTTCGGGATGCTAGTGACGATACCATATTAGAGACATGAGGTTTGGGTACTTGAGACTTGGACTATGCTTGCTTGCCATTTGTGCTCATTCGCACATGCTTGTGAGGGTCGCTCCCTACAAGCTGGCACTCTGGAGTTAGCCTACGCGACCTATGTTCGCTCGTGCGGTATTGAGAAGCCTACGGGGTCGAGTGGGACAGACACATTCCAAGAGTAGGAATGTTGGGCTACCACAGGCACTTAGGCGGCACAAGCTGGACTACCTTTGGTAGGTTCTTAATTGGAAATGAAAATCGACACGGTGTTGGGTTTATTATAATCACTACTAGATAGAGAATAGTAGTTGGATTACTTGGACTTGCTTCTAGCATAGTTTTGGATACTTGAATATACATACATACATGTAGCATGCTAGGAGATGTTACCTATCGCATTCATATATACATTGTTGCCATGATAAAGCATGATCTTCATAATTTCATAAAGCAAATAATGATTATTACTTGTGGTCATGTCAGGACGTGCTTGTTCATAATGAAATAGGTGTACATCATATTTGACACAATGTAGTACCTTAGCATGTTTAATTATGCTTTCATAAATGCACTTTATTCATTACTATTGCTCTTTCTTGACTTACCATTTTCTTTTGGGGCCTAGTGGTGCATTGAGCTGAGGTCAGTAATTGCTCATTGGGAACTACAAATTATAGTTCTCACGCCCTCTGTTTTATGTTTTCTTTCAGAGCCTTCCACGCCGGGAGAGGCTAGGGACCGCGGGAAGGGAGTTGCTTCGAGCTAGCTTCTTTCGAGGGCGATTTGATAGGTGGTCTACCTCTCGTGGTTTTATTTTGTGAGAGGTTGTGAGTTGTACCCGTATATGTATAGAGACCATCATTCTTTTGGATCTTTGTATTCCTTTTGAGGAGATAGCATTGTATCACTTTGTGCTTTACTTTCATTGTCTAGTTATATTTCTTTTACTCTGGTTTAGATGATAGAACTTTACTCGCTCTGATATCATTAGTTGTTATTATTCTATTTGTTCTATTTCTTACTTTTACTTCCGCTTTTATTGTAGACGCCTTATATGTGTAGACATATGGCGGGTCTGGACACGCCACCGGGAGGGCCTCCGCCGATCCCGGGGCGTGACAGTTCTAGTGATGAGGTCAATGTAGTTTGTAATGCTAATGCGCAGCAGATTTGTCGCAGCTCGTCAGATTATTCTCGGCTGACTGTCGGGAGCTTTTGGAGGCTTATTTGGGCATATCAGCTTGAACCAAAGCAGGGGTTCAAACTACAGCAGTAAGCAAGGTGAGAGATTGCTGAAATTAGATGTTTGATTAGTATCTAATGCAATTTCCTGACTACTTCGCAACAGGTGCGAAGTTCACCCTGAGCTGAACTTCAAGACTCTTTTGGGCTGAAGCCATTGACTCATAGGTGGGTTTGACCTCACCAGAGCAAGTGAAACTCCTCTATATTCTATATGATACTATAGAACTGTTAATGTCATGCAATGGAGTTAGTATGTGACAAATAAAGAATGATTGAGGCAATACGCTGAGTATTAACTAATCTTGATTTCTCTAAATTATGACTCTACTATGCTTCTGTAAGTAAGAACAAGATATATGTTTGTGACACGAGTTGTTGTTGAATCTCAATGCGTGGACATTAAATGCTGGTTATATTTTATGAATTAGGGAACAAGGAGGTTAGATTATATTTTGGTAAGTAATATAATTGTATTGACAAGTTTGAAGACTAATGACATATATGTACACTTGCATTGCTTTCATGTACATCTTGAATCTAGAGGTTAGTAGTATGTTACCTATGATTGAATTTCGACCTAAAGGTCGAGAGTAGAACCTTACATGTTAAGACATGCTATTTGAGAACAGTTAAACAATAAATTATACTTGCTTGCCATTGTGCTCATTCGCACAAGCTTGTGAGGGTCGCTCCCTACAAGCCGGCACTCCGGAGTTGGCCTACGCGACAGTTGCTCGCCTGTGCGGGATTGGGTGCCGAAGTGGATTGCCGTGGGGAGTGTATACTACCACGGGGCCATTAGGCGCGGCGCAAGCTGGACTACCTTGGGTAGGTCCTTATGAATGAAATGAAAGTATTAAATGACAAAAGACAGTAATGAATGCTCATCAGTTATAGTGTATAGTATTTACTTACACATCCATATTTATGTTTATGTTTATAGTAGTGCTATGCTTCTATTATTCAGTTGATTCATTACTGCAAAAATCATGATTATATATTGATTACATGCCTATTGCCTATTAGCATTGCATATATATATATATATATATATATATATATATATATATATATATATATATATATATATATATATATATCATGCAATTATCACTTTTACTTTCATTTAGTACATCATGAGCCTAGTGGTGTAATTCGCCGAGGCTGGCGGCTTACCCACTGGGAACTATTGTTAATAGTTCTCACGCCCTTTTTATGGTTGTTTTTTTCAGAGCCATCTACAGGAGAGGCTAGGGATCGTGGCAAGGGAGTCGCGTCTAGCTAGACATTGCTAGGAGCATGCTAGTCGATCACCTTGCTACTCNTTTAATTTAGTTCAAAATGATATCTCTTTTATATATTATGTCTCTTAAGACTCTTTTTGTCAAGTGTAATTAGAAATTTCGTCTCAAATGCAACTTAAAAATGCTTGTATATTTATCTAATTTTGCCGATTCGACTAGCATTTGCAACCATGTAGTTCCAATAACTACAATATATCTAAAGATGACATTTTCAAGTCTAAAGCAATAGTAAAGAAAGAAAGTAGCATAACTAAGAAAATAAACTTGCATATTTATAATATTCAAACATAATGTTGACTAACTATATTAGACAATTTTGTTACAGGCACATCGAGCTAAAGATATTGTGAAGAATTTTCTTATCCCATCAGATGCTCAGGTTATCTTCTAGATTTTTTCATTATTGCTCTTTTTGTTGTTTTTATATATTTCTTTTATCAAAACATATGAAATATTTGATTTGTTTCTTTGTTGATTGAAGGGTGGAAATGAAGTATACTTGAAAAGTTTAAAAAAACCTCATGGTAACGTGGCACGAGGTTACATATTAAGTAAGGATCCCATGACGAAAGTTGGAGGAGTCGAGTTAGGACCACAATATTGGGAGGTTCAAATAGACGTAGCAATACTTCACAATGAGCCATTATTAAGACCTTATGGAAATTATTTGACCATTGGAGATGCCGTAGGTGTAACGGTGGCTTGGCCATATACCTATGTATGCACAAAATACTAATTTTTCTTTTAAATTTTCTTACTATATTTTATAACTTTGCAAATCAAATTTTAATTTTGTATACTCTTTTGTACAGGTTAAGTGCAAGTAAAGCTGAATGCACATGAGAAGTTCAAATTGAAGAAATGTTCGTGAAGCAATTTAAGCTTTCATTTTGTTATGATAGTATTTATACTACTATATATCATTTTGTTAGATATCTTTTGTATTGAACAGTTTGTGATATTTTTGGATATTTAATGTATCAAACAGTTTGTGATGTTTTTGGATACCTAATGGTTTTGGATATCATTTTATTTGATATTGTTCTTCAAATTAATTGCATTATATAGCAACATTTATTAAGTGTTGCTAATTACTCAGAACTAGCAACAATTTTTCTATATGTTGCTAAATGATTCAGCAACATGGGCATAAGCAACACTAAACTTTAAATGTTGCTAAAAGATCTAGATGCATTTCTTGCACATATAGCAACATTTATATATGCCACTAATTGTCAATTTTCTTGTAGTGTCCCAATCACCTTGTGCAGACAATGAGGTTCTTGAACTACTCAGCAATCCTCTAGAGTGAGGCCCTGCATACTACAAAACAACGAAGTCAAACTAGATTTATAGTAAATTCAATTTTGCATGTTATAAGAATTATACAAAGAAAAGAACAGGCACGAAAGGAATAATATGTTGAGAGTGAAACAGTAGGAAACAATCGATCTTTTCTGTCTTCTATTGTCTCTTCTTCTAATCTCCTTCAGGACTTCATCTTTGGTCTTTAAGAGATAGGTGTAACAAAATTTAGAATAGTCGTCTATAAAGGTCACAAAGAAACGACTTCCTCCACGAGTAGGACCTCTATTGGAATCACAGACATCACTATGAATCAGTTCAAGAATCTGGGTATCCCTATAAGGAACAGATTTAAAAGATTTCCTAGGCTGCTTAGCTTGGGTACAAATCTCACATTTGGACATAGGATCAATCTTGAATTTGGGTACAAGATTAAGATTGGATAGTTTCAGAATAGATCTAAGGTTCACATGCCCTAATCTGCCATGCCATATATCACAAGATTCAGTATTCAAAATAACAGTAGAAGAAGTAGAAGAAGAAGAATTTTTATTATCAGCAAAAGAAAGTACATTCAGTTTGAACAAACCCTCAGATACAAAACCTTTTCCAATAAACATTTCTTCCTTAGAAATTACAACTTTATTAGATTCTAAAACAATCTTATATCCTAATTGCACTAGTAAAGATCCACTAATCAGGTTCCGTCGGATCTCAGGAGAATGCTGCACATTGTGAAGGATTAACGTCTTTCCTGAAGTTAACTTCAGCTTGACTGTTCCGATCCCCAACACATTGACAGCTTTTCCATTTCCAACAGTCACACATCCTCCACTTGTGTCCTGATAAGAGGAGAATAGGGACCTATTAGTGCAAACATGGACATTGGCTCCAGAGTCTAACTACCAATCCAAATTATAATAGGTAAGGTTAACATTAGGTACAAATGATACTGACCTAAAAGTGGAGTTGGAAGGTTCACCCTCAATCATGTTGACTTAAGGTTTAGGATAATTGTTCTGATTGTTTTGACCCTTCTTATAGACAACCTTCTCTTTTTTCCAATAAAAACATTTTGAAGCAAAATGGTTGTCACGGCCACATACATAACAGAAACCATCATTCTTCTTATTCCCACTAGATTGGTTGGTATTGAGTTTCTGGGTATGGTTCCGGTTTCGATTTGGGTTCCTACCTTTAAAGTCTTTACCCTTAGGTTTAAAATTTTTACCTTTGGGTTTTAGACTCATGGTTCTAGCTCTGAATCTCGGTCAGGTTTATGTTTGATCGGTTGTTGGACGGTTTAATCTCTCTAAGTCGGTATTGGTCTTTTATTCTTATGGATTGGATTATCGATCTAAGTTTAAGAGTTTCTTGGGTTCGTCTAAGCTCTTGGGCAAATTTGGTCCAGGAAGGAGGTAATTTATCCAATAGACAGGTTGCCTGATAGGTTTCATCTAAGGTTGATCCATTCCTATAAATCTCTTGGACAAAATTCTGAAATTGATGGATTTGATCGTTTATAGAAATGTTGTCTACCATTCTAAAATTGTTAAAATCGGTAATAGTAAATCTGGCGACACCTTCATTATCTCTAATGTAGGCATCTTCTAAAGCAAACCATAAATCCTTGGCAGTTTGATATTTCCTATAAGTTTCATAAAGTTGGTCAAATAGGCAGCTGAGCATTCTAAATCTACAGTGAAATTCAATTTCCTCGGGAGATTTATCTCTAGATTCTGTAACTGAGGTGGTAGTAGATTTAGAAGATAGGCAGCTGAGTATTCTAAATCTACAGTGAAATTCAATTTCCTTGGAAGATTTATCTAATCTAGATTATGTAATTGAGCTGGTAGTAGATTTAGAAGAATCAGATTGAGGAGTTTCAATAGATGGATCAGAAGAATTTTTAGAAGTAGGATAAGGAGGTGTTTTTCCAATTACAGTTATGAGGTATAAGGTGATAAGCCAAGCCTCTAACTGTTCTTGCCACCTCAAAAAACCTACCCCTTTAAATTTTTCTGGTTTAAGACTAGAAGTGTCATCAAAACCCATTCTAAACAATCTAGTTGAGGGAACAAAGAAATTAACGATGATTGAAAAGAGCTGCAAAAAAATGTTCAATAAACCTTTTTAGAAAAATAAACATATTGTTAAGGTTTCTACCCTAGTCAACCAGAATATTTTAGGGTTTAAGTTTTTAAACTTAATCTCTTATGAAAAGTTCGTTCAGCAGCAAACAGATGGCCCAAACAATTTAAATATTTGATTTCAATTAACTAATTTTAAACAGATAATATATGTAATGAGATAATATTTATACAGCAAATAGAGTTAAGAATCTACTGCAATAATAAAAGAATAGAAAGTAAAAGTGGTAGTGCTGGTTAGAGGGAGTAGTGTTTGAAGATGCTATTTAGGCCAATCGTGGGTTCAAATCCCAATTGAAACAGTTTTTCAAAAATATTGTAGCAATTTCTTCTTTCTTTTTTTTTCAAACAAAAATTTACTGTAGCAAAACCAAAACAGTAAAATATATATATTTTTTTTTTCGAAAAATAGTATAAATTAAACTTAAACTTTTGAAAAACTGTTTNCCAATTATATAAATAATAAAGATTAAGTACAAATATATGTCCCATAGAAAATAAAATGCGTCAGCCTGATAGGCTTCTAGGGCATACAACTAACAGGTTCATCATGTGAAGTCGAGGGTTGCGCACGTAACGTCGAGGGTTGAGCACGTGAGGTCGAGGGTTGTGCACGTGAAAACTGACTCTATCTACAGTATTTATAATTAAAATTTATCAAAATATTTCATAATTAAAGAAAATATTCACCGCAATCTTGAGATATTACTGACCTTATCATTCTTACGCCTGGTTCATTACCAACTTCACGGTCACCAATTGGATTTTCCGGAAAACCCACATCGATATCATTATGTAGCAGATTTGTGTAATAGCCTTGCGACTGATATTGTGTCTCTAACGGATATAAATCTTTCTCGATGTATAGTGACACACATCCATAATGTTCAAACAATCCAATTAATCCCTCCAATGATTTATCATCTACTATATCATGAGCAATATATTCATTCGCTCCCGTAGGGCATCAAATTGTGTATTTAAGACAACATTCTTCTCTATTACAATTTACTAAATGATACATTCTTCTCTCAAAATTCGTATAGGTCGTATCTGAACGAATCGCGATCAATTTCTTTCGACCACCGAAATATCGGGGACCATTTCCATCCATAACTAACTGTCCATCTCAATGAACACTAAGAGACATCCGATGACTAGCCATTTTAACTACATAGAAAAAAAATTTAACAACATTCTCCATGTTCTCATTTGTGAAAACTAAATCTAAGTGAAATGATAAAGAAATGATAGAAAGTTTGCAACAAGCAAATAAAGGGAGTGTTACTATGGTCCTAAAAATTACAAGCAAGAAGGCCGAATTGTAATGCTTGCTAACTTTCTTGTACACTTTCTCACAAGAATTCACTCTCGCTTGAGTATAATAAATTTAGTCACTATAATGTGATTGTCAGGGATGGACGAAGATAATAGAAGCTTTTTTTAAAATATTCTAGAGGAAACTAGCCATTGCAAACATAAATGAAAAAAAAAACCAAAAATCACATCCTGCGACTGCTTGTCCTAACACCCGTGGTCAAGAGTCCATCAGCTAATTTTGCCAGATTGCTTCCTTTTGAAATAATTTGGCTGTTGTAGCTCCGACGACTAGACAGTCACCATTCTTAGACCATGGTTGACAGAGACATAAGAGAAAATCTCATGTTCTCTCTCATAGCAGAATAATCAACCAAGCTGACACGTAAGGTCAACGGAAACTGCCTTCGACCTTGGCTGTAGTATGTTTTCAAACCCCACACGGATTATTTGAGCATTATGCAAGCCAAGCTTAACCTAGGTTTTAAACCGACTATAAAGTGTGCTAATAACTGCAGCTGAAAGAGCAAGGTGAGATAAACATAGTTTAAACTAGGTTTAAACCTAGTTTACACTTATTAAGGGAGGTTCCTACCTGCAATGTGGGTTGCTGAGGGAGGTTGGCACGGGCGGTGGATGCGTGGGTCGACGGCGACCGGCGGCGGCGACGTTGGCAGGGGCGGTAGCGACCGGGGGCGGCTCTTGGAGAGGGATGGGCAGAGAGAGAGAGAGAGACAGAGAGATAGAGAGAGAAAGAGAGAGAGAGAGAGAGCGAAGAGGGAGGGAGAGGTGTCAGGGTAGGTCAGGGCCCTAGGTATACCTAATGAAGACGGTGAATGGTTCACCGTCTTCATAAGGCGGTGTATCGTTCACTGTCTTATGAAGACGGTAAACTATTCACCGCCTTCTATAGGACGTCGGTGAATAGTTCACCGTCTTCATAAGGCAGTAATAATAAGATGGTGAACCATTCACCGTCTTATTTGCATTTTAGCCCCGCCTCCAGGACTTAGCCAAATTTGGCTGGGGGGGGGGGGGAGTTTACACTAAAGACGGTGAATGATTTACCGTCTTAGTTAAGACGGTGAACCATTTACCGCCATTTCGAGGGCACAAGAATGGCGCATGCTAAGCTGTTGGAAAGGTGGCCTTGTGTAACACACTGGACCTTTGCAAATTGCGAGGTTCGAGTGTTTGGATGTATTCCGAACTTTTCCACACTTGGTGGAGGGCCGTCGATGGCATACCGGTCTAAAAGTTCGATCTCTAGAGTTTCGGCTGAGTCCTGAGAGTTTTACTCTCGGAGACCGGTCCCTGATAGGAGAGACCGGTCCCCCAGTGAACAGTGCTGCGTAGCCGACGAGGCAACCGGTCCCTGGCAGTCGAGACCGGTTCCCGAGCGCGTTCTCGTAGTGAGAGACCGGTCCCGTGCAGGGAGAGACCGGTTCCCGAACGCTAGATTTTCGGGTTCGCAGCGAGAGACCGGTCCCTGCTGGGGAGAGACCGGTACCTCTGGGCGGAAACTGCCCAGTTCGGGCTGATGTAAATTGGACTTTTTGAGGGGCCTAGCTGGATTTTGTTACAAGAGAAGGCTTATATGGCCACTTCTCCTTCTCCTCTTCTCACTTCACCATTTCTTTTGCTTCTAGAGAGAGAAAGGGAAGGAGAAGAAGGAGAAGAAGAGGAGAAGAGCTTGCATAGAGGCCTTGGAGCATCACCTTCTTCCTCATTTCTCACCTTTGGTGGCTTTGCACTTGCGGTTGGAGCTTTGTGAAGGATCAAACCTCAACCCTACTTGGTTTTGAGCTTGAATTGGAGCTTCTCTTGAGGTTGGTAGCTTATAATCCCTACTTAATACAGGTATTTCTAGGTTTTAGTAGATAAACCCTAGATTTTGGGATTTAGGGTTTATTTTGGGGGTTTTTGGATTTGAGGCTTCTTAATCTCATTTGAATGGTTTGGAACCTTTAAATAGGTTAGATTGGGAGACCTCTACCTTCCATTTGAGAATTTGGAGAGGGTTTTCCACTTAAGGTGAGTTTTTCCCAACCCTAGCTTGAGTTGGTTAATGTTTGAGCTATTCGCTCTTCGTTTCGTTTGGGTGACCCTATTTTTGATGTTTCTAGGGTACTAGGGAGCTTGTGGATATCTTCGTTCGGCGAAACGAAGAAGTCGATTCTTTCGGTGGGTTTGGCTTCTTTGAAATGGGAGGAAATTCCTCCTATGCGATTAAATGCTTTCACTTACCATAAGTTCATGCATATTCATGTTTAGTAGCATTTATGAGAATTTTTGAAATGCTTAGAACTCATATGTTATGCATCAAGAAAATTTACTCTATATAGTAGAGAGAGACAATGTGCTTTGTTAACATGCATGCGGCGAACATTCTATGAGATGGTAGGAAATCAAGTTTCTTGCTTCGATTTTGACTAGAATTATAAGCGCGTGAACTTAGTATCCATGTTGGGACAAAATAAGCCATAGTGTCATAAAGAGGCACTTGGCCGAGAGAATTATGAAACTGCAATATAGAGACATATTGATAGGCCACTACATATCTGCTATATTCCATGTTAGAGACATAATGACATAGGGATAGGCCAGTGAGATACTTGACACATTCCATGTTATTAGACATGAGGATTTGGTACTTGCGACAGATCGTTTGACTACTTGCCATTGTGCTCATTCGCACATGCTTGTGAGGGTCGCTCCCTACAAGCCGGCACTCCGGAGATGACAGATACCGGGACTCTGGGTGGGCATCCGACAGACCGGCCACGGCTCGGATTACCGGGGCACCATCAGTTGTAGGGGTGGGATCCTTACTCGGACCGGGTGCCGTTAGGTGAAGCCGCGGGTTAGGGCGTGCCGCTTATACATAGCGCTACCGGTAGAGANGTCCTCTCCAATACTATGGACGAGGTAATAAAATATAAAGGGTTAAAGTATGGAACGTTGGAGCCCACAACGTTCCAACGCACTAATTAAGGTCTTAATTAGTGGAACGGATCTGCGCACGATCCCCCCCTCGCGCGGAGCGGCCGCAGTTGATGCGGCCGTTTCGCTAATTGATAATTAAAAGTTAATAAAAAAATAAATATTAAATAAATAAAATTTTGGATTTTCTCCAACAAGCTTGACTTTCGACTAGGCTTAGAAAGCTGTTGCCTTTAACCATCACACTGGGGACACAGTTAGCATTATGGAAGTTGCAACCACTTACATCCGATTCCTGCAGCTTGTCTTGTTCATAGGCCAGAAATCGCGAGCAGGGGTGCGGCATCTTAAGCACTGTTCCTAGCTTCTTGTACAAATTCACATAATTCCACACATGGCAAGCCTCTGTCATACTAATAATTGGACTTAGCATTTGATTCCGCAAGTCTTGTGATCTCTCTTGCTGCCTCAACATTGGTGCAAATTCCACCTCTTGTTGATTATTGATTTGGTGTAGCTCGAAGCATTGCTCATAGCCCCCAATCCAATTTCGAAGGTTATTTCCACTGAACATAAGAAAGTCCATCCTCGGAAAAGATTTGGCATGGAATTGGCTGTTCACTTCCAAAAGAATTGCAACAATTTCCTTCTTTTGAGTGGAATCTGTAATTTCTCTATGTGGCTTTTGTATGCAAGCGTGTGTCTTCTCCATTGTTGCTTCAGGTTTAATCCAATAGGGCCGAACTACTATTACTTGTGCTCTATGCTTGATTACCATTGGTAGCTCACTTGTGATGATAGGAATGTGAGAAACTCCTTCAACATTAGGAATTGTTACCTTGTCTTGTTCAAGATCACATAGCACTGGCTTATATGTCTTCAACCAGTCAGTTCTAGGCACTCGATCCAATCCTTCAAGCCTCAATTCTCTTAGTTTGGCCCAGACATTGTGGTCTTGCCTTACTCCTTCAATGCTATGAGTGGTCCCCTCATTGGGTCCAGGATCAAAAGGCACTTGCTTATATTTCTGCATCTCATCAATTCCCAGCGCTGTATCTGAACCTTTGAGCCTCGATTTCCTTGAATCAGCAAGGGGTTGGTGACCTTGCTCCTTCTTTGCAAACTGAGGGTAATAACTATTGTCTAGCTTCTCGGGACCTGCTTTCACTATCAAGGGTGCAAAAGTAGTAGACCCCACTTTGGTAGCTTTTGCCGCTCCGAAGTCAATAAGGCTATGTAGGCTTCTATCATCAACCAAACTTAGAAGGGCTTGGTTATTTGACTCCTTGATAATTACAGCGTCATAGGCATTTCCTTCTTCTACTTGTTGTGGCTCACATCCTTCTTTTGCTGTTTCAGATTCAGCACCCAGTGCACCTTTTTTCTGTGCTGGTAACAAATGCAAGGAGCTATTCTCGCATTGCTTCCCTGTAATAAACTCCTCTCCGTCGCTTAGCCCTTGCGTCTTCGTTTGCTCACTTGGTACAGCCCCTTCGATAAGATAATAATCAATGCTTTCTTTAGAATTGTGAGCTATGTTCTTGGCAGCTTCTGCAGTACTTCCAAATTTTGTTGAAGCCGCGTAGGCGTTTAGGGCATTGTGGGCAGGCTTGAATAGAGGTGGCTGTGCTGCAAGCGGCTTCAGCAGCTCCTCCGGCTTGCTAACACTGTCCCTCAACTTCACTTTACACATCCTGTTGGCCTCAATCTGTAGACTCGTTTTGTGCTTTTGCTCTACTTCCTTCACTGCAGCTGGTTGGTCGATTACGGAATTAGTCAGTGAACTAACTCTTTTCTCTAGAGGAATGGGTATGGGTATTAGCTTTTTCTCTTCTTTTGGGACCTGCACTGTTATCTCTTCTTCTCTAGCATGCACAAATCGGCTTCTAATCAACTCTAGGAGTTGTTCATGCCTGCGGGCCTCCTCCTCCATCATAATTTCGTACCTCCTTGCCTCTTCCTTCCGCAGGGTTTCAATCCTTTGCGCCAAAATATCTAAATTCTGATTGAAATCCCTAGCAATTTGCAACGTTCCTTCAAAGCTTTGGTTATAACTAGTAGTTTGTTGCTGCCACTTTGTTCCAATAGCCATTTTGCCTACCATCCCTGGACAGTAACTAATTCTTCTCTTGCCTTGTACAAGCTACTAGTGATTTAAATCCGTTGCCTCGTGCTGAACCAACTTGCTAAGCTATACAATGTGGGATCTACCTGCTTGAGAATTTGTTCGCAGGCAGGAACCAGGTGGGAGCTTCACAATTGAGCAGAAATTAGCTCTGCTGGATCTGTGCAAAACTCAGAATCAGTGTGATTCCGCTGCGGCCCCTTTTGTCGAGATCNATCGTTGCTTTCATACTTATGCTAATTATGCTAAGTAGAGATATCATGTCGTAGTAAGTTACATTTTTGCTTACCTTTTTACTTTTATAGTCACTGACATCTTTTGTAGTTTTGGGCCTTATGGTGCATTCACTGAAGTCAGTAATTGCCCACTGGGAACTATTTTTAATAGTTCTCATGCTCCCGTTTTATGGTTTACTTTTCAGAGCCTTCGGCACCGGCGGAGGCACGGGATCGCGGCAAGGGGATCGCTTAGCTAGCTAGCGAGGAGCGGTACCTTGCCTAGGTGGTTTACTCTTCCTTTTGTAGTTGAGAGAGTGAGAGATTTTTTTTGTACCCATGTATAGAGACCACCTGTGTATCTACTTTTAGTACTTGTCATGGGATTCCCATTGTATTTACTTTATGTTTTACTTAGTGGATTTATAGTTTCATCCTTATTTCTTGTTGTAGCTGTTAGACATTCTTTATACTCTGATACTCCTAGATGTCTTTTATCATTGCTTTTATTATTGTTGTTGTTAGACGCCTTATGCGTTTTAGACGCATGGCGGGTCTGGGCACGTGCCGGGCGGGCTTCCGCTGGGTCCCGGGGCGTGACACCTTGTAAGGGAAGCGGGGGGTTTTTGCACGAAAGGCGGTGAATGGTTCACCGCCTTTACAATAGAATTACGAAGACGGTGAATCGTTCACCGTCTTTGGGAGAAAAATCCCACGTGGCATCCACATGGCGAAAGGAGGGTTAGTTTTACAAATATTTTTTTGGGAGAGTTATTTTGTCAAATACGAAATTCTAAAGGGTAATTTTATAAAAAAGACCTATCCATTTGCTCGCTCGCCTTAAAAAGCGAAAAAATGCCTTGCTCAAAAAATTGCTCTTCCTAAAGAAGAAAACAAAAATCCCCTCGCTCAAAAAAAAATTTCTCTACGCTCCGCTTATTAGTCTACTGACCACTCACCCCTGCCTCCACCCCCATTCCCCCCACCCCCCACCAGCGCCCCCTTCCCGGCAGCGTGCCGCTTGCCATCAGAAGTTCGGAACCCCCGGCCGCGCGCCGCTCGCCGCTCGCCATCGGAAGTTCGGAACCCTCNGATGATGAAATTGCTCTGAGGTCGGATGGCGGTGAGGATGATGGGTGCTTCCGGCAGCGACGCCCGAGGAAAAGAAAGGTAAGTGGTAGAGAGGGTGATAGGGAAAATAGAGATTAGGGATAGAGAAGAGATAAGATAAAAGGAGAATTGGGGAGAGAATTAGCAAAGAAGGAGAAGTAGTAGAGAAGAATTTTGGGGGAGAAATAGACTAATTCATTTTCATTCATACCTCTGTTGCAATTACATTCTTGTATATATACTTGCTACACTTAGTATTGAAATCAAAGTAAACTATCCTATGAGGGCTAAACTGCAAAATAGGCAAACAAGTGGGAGCGAGGCTTGCTGGGCTGATTTTAAGCCAGTTGATGGGCCGAGTGGGCTTGACCGGTCCAACTGTCTGGCAAACGGGTAAACGGTTCTCGGGTTCGCCTTCTCCGCACTACCCACTGCCCGGTGGGTCTTGGATTCGCGTTTAGCCTCCGCTCCGGAGATCTGTCTATCCGACCCGCAAGGCTTCCATCTTCCCCAATCTTAGATCCTGTCGGACCTCTTTCTCCCTTCGCGTTTCTCCCATCTCCCCCACCGCCACCGTCTACTCGCAGATCGCCCTCGCCGCCGATCGCACCATCGCCGCGGGGCTCAAGCAGGCCTGCGGCGGGTTCCATAGCGCGGCCCACGCCTGCTTTTCTGAGGGAGACCGTCGCCGGGGAGGCTGTCGCGGCCGCAACGCCGCCCTTCCTCGTCGCCCGCTTGAGTTCCGCCTGAACGCCCTTGCCTCCGGTTCACCCCACTGAGATCGCTCCTTCACCATTCTGCTGCTGCCATTTTTATTCTCCTATTTTACTAGTAAAGTTGCTATTTTTACTACCTTCTCTGCTACTACTCTACCATTTATTCTTCAGGGTCATTACACCTCCCCGCCTCGGGCCGCGCGCCGCTCGCCATCGGAACCCCTACCTTTTCCCTCCTCCCTCCTTGTCTTCTCCTCCCGCAGTCGCTGCCGCCGCCTCCGCCGTAGCCGCTGCCGCTGCCGCTGCCGCTATCACTTTCTATGCCAACGCTTCTCCTCCTTCCCTCCTCAACTCCTCTCGCTTTCCCGTAGCCGACGTTCTCCTCTCAAGAAAGGTGCTGTCTCAACATACCTTCTCCTCTCGTCTTCTTCTTCCATCAACCTTATCAAGGATTTTAGTTGCCTTCTCATCAAGAAAAGCTTCCTCTACTTAATTTTTTTCGCACATTGTATGATTAGTTTGAATCATAATAGGCATTAGGCAGCAAATTATATTTGATTTGTTTGTGATTTCATCCCTACTCTGTAGTCTCTACCAAAGACAGATAATCATATTTGATCTTTTCTTCTTCTATAAGAATCTATTTTTCTTCTTTCCTTTCCAAACCATGTTTCATGAAAAATAATCCTTTTTCTTCACACACATATCAACAAACAAAATTTTCTTTAGAGTTTACTACCATTAAGTTAAATCTGCTTTTTTAAGCTTTTCTTATGATTTTTCTTTTGGGTCCAGTATAGGTTCGTTGGATGTTTAGTCAATATTTAACTTGCGTCTTTATGAGGAATTGATGATACTTTAGCTCAATCCTTCAGGCTTCAATGCAGCATTTCTATCCAAAAATTATAAGAAGTCCTTCGAAAATTTTATTTACAAAATTAGACCTAAGCAGTGAATTCGTTCAACCGCTTTCTAAACGTGGCCAATCTTTCACCGCTTGATTCAAAACATTAAAATTGTGTGCAGTGCTTATAGAGGCGGTAAATCGTTTACCGCTTTTAAAAGCGGTATACATAATTCCGAGTTCAGACGGAGGAAATATATAAATTATGCAAATGATTCACCGCTCTCTAAAAGTGGTAAACCATTTACCTCTTTAGCCTAATTTTAGAAATAAAGATTTCATATGCCCACATTTACAATTAAAATTTTTTATTGGCCTACTTACTCAAAAACTCTTTCTAAGTATCTTAACCCACCATTTACCTTTTTAGATATTTTCATGTAATTTTTCGTAATCATGATTTAGATGCATCGTGCTTTTTGTTTGGAATGAAATATTTCGTCTATTCAAAATCCATGCTCAAATGGGTAAATTTGGAATGAAATATACTGATCTGTACTTTTATATCATTCTCTATCATTTTCATTTTTAGGATATGTACCTTCATATCAACAAGATCTTGCCAATTTGGAGAAATATTTAGATTAATTTGGAGAGTTTAAACTACTGATTTTCTATTGGTATTTTCGTTTTGTTTGACTATCCAAATTTTGTTAGCTTATGATAGCTTTTTTCCGGCCATTATTCACTAATTACTTGTTCTGCTATGTTTCTTTAGTTTTCCCGTGTTAATCTTTTATTATATTTTAGTTATTTTATGATTATTAATTCACTATTTATCTGCTATTTGTTCTCTTTGTAATTTATGAGCCATGATTGATGAGGTAAAAGTTTGGGATGGGCTTGATGTGAATTGAGAAAAAGAAAAAGAAAAAGATGAGGAGGAACAAATCAAAATTGAAGAAAAATTTTGTCCAATTCCATATCATCTAGTGTACACCACATGTGGGAATGAGATTAAATTGTCCAGTCCTACGCCAATCCTAGTTTGCACCAAACACAAGATTGGGATTGAGTAAATCTTGTCCTATGCCAATCCAGTCCAATCCAATCTGGTACTTATAATCCAATCCAATCCAATCATAGGGCCTATTTGGCCTAGATTCTGGAAAAGTGATTTTTGTAGAATTGATTTTGGTTTGGAAAAGTGATTTCTATTAAAAGTTGAAGAGCGTTTGGCTGAGTCTGATAGAAAAGTGATTTGCTGAAGTGATTTTAGAAAGCTGTTTGGCAAATTCTTTTGCTGAAGTGATTTTGTAATGCTGTTTAACATTAGTTTATTAATTTATTTTGTAATGAAGTGATTTTCTAGGTTTAAACATCAAAGAAGGTTACATACAAAATATTATATTAATTTATTAATGTATATTAATAATTAAAATATTTTAAAATTATACTTTTTCTATATATAAAATATATGTTTAATACAAATTCAATTTTAAGTTCTGTTGGAATATAAATAAAAATTTTAATCGACCCAAATCCGTTATTTTAATTTTGGGTTAATTTCATATAGGTCCTTGCAAACATAGTTAATTGTAAATATATCTCTACAAAGTTTAACTTTCATATGTTGTCTCTGCAAAAGTCCTGATGTTTTCAAATATGTCCCTGCCGTTAGGATTCGTTAGAAAAAATTAGTTAATCATAGGTAAAATACTTAACCCTAGTTAGTTAATGAGATGAATTGACCTTTTTACCCCTCTTTAATTAATAGTTGGGACTTTTGGAGGGACATATTGTGATGGCAAAATGGTTGTTTCACTTAAAAAATAAATAGTGTTTTAACGGTAACAAACCAGAGAGACATATTTGAAAATATTAAGACTTTTGTAGAGACAACATATAAAAGTTGAACTTTGTAGGGATATATTTATAAGTCACTATGTTTGCAGGGAGCTGTATGAAATTAATCCTTTAATTTTTTTATAATCACATTCCCATTTATCGTGCCGGCAGCACTTGAAACCCTTCTCGCGGCGGGAGCTGCAGGGCCCCTGCCCCTGCCCTCTAAAGGTCAGCAAGGATTCCTTCAAGATCGCCAAAAAGCCCGCTTTCTTCCCCCACCCCCAACCCCAAGCCCAACAACCGCAACAACAACATCAAGAACCTCTCATCTAAAACCAAAACCAAAACCAAAACCATCAAGCATTGCTCATCTGTGATCATCCATGCGGTGTCGCCCAAGGTCATCCACACCGCCCCCTTCGATTTCATGTCCCTCGTCTAGTGCCACACCGGGCAACTCCGACACTTCTTCTTCTACTGCAATAGCTCTATTGATAGTAGAAACAGCCATGACCCTCCTCCTCTTGCCTGCCACCGTAGTCGCAGTGTCTTTGTGGCCACATCATCATCACCATCATTGGCAGCAATTGTTGCAGGTGCAACAGCAGCTGCAAGACGGCTGTGCAGACGTCGAATTGCTGATTGGGCGGGCGGCTATGGTGGCGGTAGCTGCGGCGGCGACGGATCCTGTCGGCACGGATTGGCCGGATCCACCGAGCCATAGAGGAAGAGAGAGATAGAGAGAGAGAAATCTGTTAAAGAAATGGAGGAGGGAGAGAGATGGAGGAGTTAGAGAAGAGAGGAAGGTGATTTTTTTTTTTTTGGTTGGAGAGGAGTTGGGAAGAGGGTAGTTGAAAATATTAATTGAATATAGAAGGATAGAGTAGAATTATGTTATTTGCTTAGGGGTAGTTTGGGTATTTTGATAAAAATTTTAAGTAGGAAAATTGATTTTGTGGGAATCAGTTTTGGAGAAGCAGTTTTTTTCCGATTCTAATTCTGAGGCTTGAAAAATCGGTTTTCTAAGGGACTGTTTGGCCTAGCTTCTGAAAAAGTGATTTTTGAAAAAGTGATTTTGGTTTGGAGAAGTGATTTTAATTAAAAGCTGTGGAGCGTTTGGCAGAGTTTAGATAAAAGTGACTTTTTGGAAGTGATTTTGAAAAGTTGTTTGGCAAATTTTTTTTGATGTTTGCATAAATTAAAATTTTTAGTAAATTTTATTTTAAAATAATTTAAAATCTAAATTTAAATTTGAATTAAAATTAAAATTTTTAAATTTCAAAATTGTACAAAATTTAAAATTTGATATTTTAATTTAAAAAATAAATAAATTAAATATCTTAAAAATTTTTTTAAAAATTAAACTAATTGGAATTAACATATAAAAATATAAATAGTAAATTTAAAATAATATATAATTATGAATTGTAAATATAAAATTTAATGATATAAAATTAATTAAATGAAATTCAAAACTTTTAAATTTTTAGAATAGAAATTAAAATTAAAATCGAAATTTAAATTTGAAATTTAAAATTTAATCTTAAATAAATGTAAATAATGAAATATATGAATATTAAAATATAAAAATTAATATTAACAAAATATTGTAATTTTAAATTCAAAATTTAAATTTTAAAAATTTAAAATAATTAGTGAATTAAAAATTTAAAATAATTAGTGAAATTAAAATTTAATATTTAAATTGAATATTTGAAACATTTAATATTAAAATTTACAAATTCAAATATATAATTTGAAATAAAATTATAATTTAAACATTAAAAATTTTATAAATTTTAAAATCTAAATCAATTTAAATTTATTTAAAATCTAAAATTTGAGATTTGAAATTTAAAATTAAAATTTAAAATTTAAAGTTTGAAATCTATTTTTCAAAATTTAAAACTTAAAAGTTAAAGTTTAAAAATTCAAAAATGAATCTGAAAATTAAAATTTAAAATTAAATTTAAATTTAAATATTGAAATTAAAATAAAAATAAAAATTGAAAGTTTAAATCCAAAATCAGAATCAGATTTCAAGAAGCAGCTTTTTTCTGCTTCTAATTCTGGGGCCTTCAAAATCAATTTTCTGATTTTAAGAAGCAGAATTAGATTTTAAAAATGAGTTGCCTAACGCTCTATTGAGCCGAAAATCACTTTTCAGTCCAAAAGCGCTTTTTAAAAGCTAGGCCAAACACCCCCTAATTCTAAAAAGCAGAATCAGATTTTCCAACTCTTGTTGCCACACGCTCTACTGAGCCCAAAATCACTTTTGGGCTTAAAATCACTTTTAGGAAGCTGGGCCAAACACCTCCATAGATACCAAACATGCCCTATGAGATATTGATACTTTGGCTCAATGCCTTAATGCAGCACATGATCTGGTTTGGTTTGTTTCCTTACATTTTAGACTACAAATGTGATAGTTAAGTGCCCTTGATTTTAAATTTTGATTAAAACTTATTTTTTTGTATAGGATCGAACATATGATTTGGACTAGCAGTTCAATTACAAACTTAGTACTGTGCATCACCAGACGCAAGATCGGGATACCTCTTGCCAGCTCATATCTCAATGCAGTCCGATCCAATCTCGACCTCTTGTCCTATTTAATCCTATCCCGGGCCCCAAACACGCTCGTGTTGTTTCCTCTCAAGTTTCATTTGTACTCAACAACGGTTATTGCTCCTCTTCATAATTCTCTAGAAACTGGTCAGCATATGTTGAACTCACGCAAATATGAATCTGTTGTTCTCTCTCTCAAGAACAGGCTTCAGTCAGGTAGGTTGATTGATGTTTTGAATTCAACCTCTGATTTGAACTCTTCACTTAGAATCTTCAAATGGGCTTTGCTCCAAAAAGGATTTCACCATAGTGCTGAGACTTACTCCCTTATCATCTTGAGGCTCGGTTTAATGGGAGACCACCAAAATATGGAGGCGCTTCTTAGGGAGATGGTCCAAATGCGGCCCCCAAATTTAGAACCAATGCTTGATCAGTTGATTCTTTCCTTTTCCCAGAATCATAAATTCACTGAAGCTTTAGAGGTCTTTCAACATGCGAGTTCTTTGAAGCTTAGATTATCGCTCTTAGCATGCAATGCTTTATTGCGTGGTTTTGTCTTGGAAGGGAGAAGTTTTCCGTCATTTATGCTTGTATATAAGGAGATGGTGAAAGTGGGAATTATTCCTGATGTTGAATCGTTGAATCTTTTAATAAAAGTTCTTTGTGGCATTGGACGATTTGACTTGGCACTAGACCAGCTTCATAGGATGAATAAGAAATGTTGTACTCCAAACAGCGAGACCTTTGAAATTCTCATAGCAGCTCTTTGCTCTAATGACAAGGTGGATGAATCAGTCAAAATTTTGAATGAGATGTTAGAGAGAGGCTGTACTCTCGATCGTCAGTTTTATATTAGAGTTATACCTATATTTTGTTGGTCAAATAAGTTTGACGAAGCAACTAAATTGTTTCGGATGATGAAAGATACTGGTTTGCAAATAGAGATGGGTTTATATAGCATGATGATTCAGTGTCTATGTGAAAATCTAATGTTAAATGATGCTGTTGGGATTTTCGAAGAATTGTCAGCAGTTGGCTTTGTTGCTACGTCTTCTATCTATGTTGATATCGTGAATGGCTATTGTAAATTGGGAAAATTTTCCGAAGCTATGAGCTTTCTGGATGAAAACAATGTTTGGGAAATTGAGCCATACAATGCATTGCTCAGAGGCTTATGTGACGTGGGTAGATTTCATGGGGCTGTTCTTTGCATCAAAAAGATGTTTACAAGGGGCCTTACTAATATTTTTTCTTGGAATTTTCTTATACGAGGATTTTGCAATGAGGGAAATGTTAAAAGTGCATTTGAAGTTATTGCTAGAATGATTGTTTCTTCCTTCATGCCTGAGGAAAGAACTTACTCAGCTGTTATAACTGCTTACTGTAAGATGGGCTTATTAGAGAAAGCTTTAGATATTTTCAAACAGGCCAAAGCCAAGAACATGTGTATGGATTCAGAAACTTCCTCAGAACTTATTGAAGGTTTGTGTGGTGTGAAGAGGATTGAAGAAGCTACTGAGATGTTTTACTATCTTACTGGTAAAGGCTGTAGTCTATCTCCGTGGGCTCTCAGTATGTTAATTCAGGAGACTTGTCTTGTTGGAAAAGTGTGTGAAGCCGTAAAATTGCATTCTAAAGCGACTTCAAATGGTATATTTTGCACGCCTATGGCATATGCTACGATCATGGTTGGACTGTTGAATTTGAAGAAAGAAAAGGATTTACTACCACTCCTGGCGCAGATGTTTACAAAGGGCTGTATACTGGATGGACCGACCTATGCTACTATTGTATGTAGTTTCTGCACAAAGAGCACAATTCGGGAAGGTGCTGTTCTGTTTAATAAAATGATACATGATGGCTTTTTCCCCGACTCTAAAATGCTTGAGATGGTAGTCTTCAATACAACAGCATCTTCTTTGTTGAATAAGGTCGTGCATAGCTTAATTAAAGTAATAAATCAAGCTGGATTGCTTAATCCTAGAATATGTAACACAATCATCTATGGCCTCGTGAAAGAAGGCTATAAGCATGAGGCTTCTAAGTTTTTGGACCAGATGCTTGAAAATGGTTGGGTGCCTGATCCACAAACACATGGTTTATTGGTGGGGAATGTCAACCTGGAAGAGTCTGACGAAACCGGTGAATCCCACGAAAATTATTTTGATGATAGAGTTAGCAACATATTGGCTGAGGGTTTGAATTGAGGCAGAAGATATTGCTATGAACTAGGAAGTGCTGGGAGTCATGTCTGTCCTACAACTGCATGAAAGTATATTTGGCGCGTTGTTCTCGTTCAACTGCTTCATTTTGTTCGGGGCTTCATTGTGCTCCTTTGTAAAGGTTAATAGGCTGCAAGCTCGAGTTGCTGGCTCTTGGTATTGATTGGCGAAAATGTGTTAGCATCTAGTACACAGGTTGCCCTTACTGTGGCTACATCGAAAAACCTCTTCTATATTAATGTTGTCAAGGGAGTAACCGTTCAGGCTAGTTGGTTTTTCTTCCTTTGATAGTTACTTTTGTTTCCCATTATACCACCTTACTCTGTTATGTATTTTAGGATTTTATGTTCTTTATTTTAAAGTTAGTTTATTTATTCTCAAAATCATTTATAGGATGAATATTTGAAAAGCATCTAGAAAGTCCAAGTTAGTAAGCTCCTTAACTTTGAAGTATTTACATTGGGACTATTTTGTGATAGATCCACCGTCAAGTGATACATCTCCACAGGTGCATGTAAGATGTAAGGGACTAATACTCAGGTTGAGCTAATTGCACAACTATTGGAATAGTGGTATTGAAAAATGGAGATTTAAATCAAAACGTAAACTCTATATAACTGATAGTTTAAACTCTTTAAATTGCTGGATTTCTCAAAAGCTTTTGACTGGTGGGGTTTTGTCATCAGTAACTGTAGGAGGAAAAAGTATGAAAATACTGGATTTTGAGAGGATCTCATTTAGAATTTAAAACCAAAATTTTAACATTTTGTGCCATGCTGAAGCTTTCTTGAAGCCTGAGAAGATCTTGAGAACAAGAACCAGGCGTCAGAAGTAGATGTTGTTGTGTAGCTTCTTACATTGTTGGTCTGTACTCTTTACCTTTTCCGTCTTTCACTTCCACAGTGCCTTGTGTTCGAATCAGAGAATGTTGTTTTTTCTCACTTATAGAGATTCATCCTGTAGATTGCTGTTGTGGTATATAAAACCGGCAATAAAAATGCTATATTACTCAGCGACTTGCATTGTAATGTGATACAACCCTTGCATCTAATTGATCTCATAAGATTAAATATCCAAATAAATAAATATTTCTAAGTTAAATATTTTATCATGATATATAGTTTACAATAAGGAATAGTAATAGCTAAGAGAAGATTTGTTCATTTGATGAACTTATATATCGAGAAGAGCAAACAGATGTGGATTTTGAATGTAATTGTGTAAAAATATTATAAAGAGATTTTGTTAATCAATTGGTTTGAGATGGTACTTTAGAACATGGATATGAATGTAATTTTCGTATATTCATAATTATGGATATTTTGATAATATTTAATGAAGTATTTGAAAATACAAAAAATAAAATGTGCTTTAATTTAGTACTTTGTTATAAATAAAAGTTTAGATTAATAGTTATATATTACAAATAGTTTTGTGTTATCTAAATATAATCATATTTTTATATTTAAATTATTTCTAAATTCTATATAAATAGACTAACCAATTTGATAATGATTTTTTTCTCATCGTCTTATTGATTATAGTTTTTCATTGTTAAATAAATAATTACTTAAACAGTTAAACAAAATAAATTTTAGTGTTCACTGGATCAATATATTTGATGACAGAAAACAAGCATCCAATTCATAGCGAACATAGCACATCAAAGTTGACAAGCATGAAAATAAAAATTGATTGGCCCTACTTGTGGAATATCAACTGCATACCTCGTCCTAGTGTATGTGATTGTGAATGCAAGTCAATATTATTTTGAGCACCCTTGATCAGTATCTGATGATCCCTCCCATCATTCTGCAGCCAAGCCTTTGTCTTGTTGAAGGTGTTGCTGAGCATTTGTTCCCTCTAGAATCCAAAATTTAGGGGTGCTCTTTTGGAAATGTGGTCAAGGATTATTGACCTAACTAATTAGATTATAATTAAAAACAAAATTATTTGCTCTCTTTTCAAAGAAACAGGTGGATTTACAATTTGGTTCAAAGTACCTTATGTACAAGGTTTAAAGTGTCGCCCCGTGCCGTATGGCATAGGGCGGCATGTACAGTGCCCCACTAAGAAGGTGGCATGGTACAGGGGGAGTTTCGGACCACCCTCGTATTGTGGCACGGACCTGCGTTTCGCGCGAGACAGAGCGATACGGAGCGATACGCAAGTCCGTGCCTCGGCACTGTATTTGTTTTTTTGTTTTTTGCTTTTTTTTTCTTTTTATTTTGTTCTCTGGGATACCATGAAGCATCCCACACCCTCCAAGTACATTGCAAATCGAAGATCTATTTATTAAGTAAGTCAAAAAAAATATAATATAATATATATTTTTTTCAATATACGGGTAAATTTTTAATTTACATATCTGATCTATACTGCAGGGGGCGAAATCCCCCGCACCCCTCTTATCGGTTCAAGTCCTCCGCTTCCACTATAGACATCCATTTTTTTCAAAAAAGGTTTTCAATATTAGAAACTCGAGTTGAATAAATTTGACATATGACAGATGATGGGTTTGACGAGCTATTTCATAACCTGTCTAGTCGGGGCTCATGATAGAAGGACTGTATCACACGATAACTGCACCAAGAGGTTCAGTATTTCATTCTTCTGGTATGCTACTATATGCTTCTAGGTATCACTGGTAGATTGTGAAACTCATGAGAATTATCTAAATGATCGATAATTCTCATTGGGCTGAGTTGGAATTCTTCCTACCGAGTGAAAGGAGTTTTAGTGATATTATTGACAGTGATTAGAATATATCTTACTACCAGATAGAATAGATCCTATGGGGTCACACACATAAGAGGTTACGACTAATCGAATAGCTGGATCGCGACTTTTAAATTGCCGGAGGACATAATTATCAATATGTTGATAATTGGACAAATATGTAATTGTTACAAATTAGTGGTATTAAAGTGCAAATATTGCAAAAGAGGACTTCTAACAGTTAGTAAGTTGTGAGAAGGCTTATGTGCAAATGTTGTATTATTAATTTGATTCGAACAAATTAGGATTGAGTTCAAGTCGATTTAAATTGGAATTTAATCGATTGAATCAATTAAGGAAAAGATAAATTAAATCTAGATTTATTCTTATCCTTAATGGTAATTATATTATTATAAAAGAAATTTTATCCTTCTTTATAAGATATGGGAGTTTTTGGAAAATCCTAGTTGTCATCTTTCTCCCTCTTTCTTCTTCTCTTCGATCTTTAGTAAGAAAAATGTTCTTTGCAAGAGAGCTAGCACCTCGGTGAGGATATCGATAATATCACCAATCTCGTATGGATACTTATAGCGGCCGGACGCGTGTGCGACGTCAAGAGAACCTAATTCCACGATCATCATATTGCGATAAAAATCTACCCGTGCAAAGGTGAAGATTAAATCTTTCTTTTTCTTCTTTAATCTTAAACAACATGAGAGATCTGTTTGCGTGGTTTTAGAGATCGGATCTCGTTTTTTCAAAAATCAAATTTGTTTGATTTTTTTCCACTACGATTTTACTATATGTAATTTTCTAACATACAGAACTGTCACGCTTGCTTCTAGAATATCTGTGATCTGTCATGAAAGAGTCAAACTGCTTGTACTATTGTCAATAAGAGTGCTTTAAATCATAAAATGATTTCTTTAACAAGCAAATGTGGCCCTCATTTCCTTCAACAATAAATCACTCCAACTGTTTCACATAAATTTGCTCCTCAAATTCTCCATGTAGAAAAGCTGTCTTAACTGATATCAAGCTACTGAAGATACAGATTATTTATAGCTACTAACGATGAAAGACCACAAATAGAAGTATGCTTCACAGCGGGTGGAAAAATATCACTAAATTCAATACCTTCTACCTTACTGTAGCCCTTAACAACTAAACAAACTTTGTACCTTATATCTTCTACACCGGGGATTCCATCATTTTTTTGAAGATCCACTTGTAGCCAATAATTTTCTTGCCTGTAGGCAGTTTTATCAACTCCCATGTCCGATTCTTATGGAGTAACTCAATCTTCTTATTCATCGCCATCAACCCTCTATAGAACTGGGATTAGAAATAGCTTGATTATATACGGAAGGTTCGCCTTCGTCTTCTATATCTTATGCCACTGAAAGAGCTTAAGCCACTAAATCCTCATACCCATATCTCTATGGTTGTTTGATATGTCTTCTCGCTCTACCTGTAGCAATACTCTACTTTTTAGTTTGTGGGGTTTTATTAACTGAGGTATCTGGCAACTGAATTTATTTTGACTGGAAAGAACCTTACAATTGAACTATACTATCGGTCTCTACCTCTACCTGCTTACTAGCACTTCGGGTCTCATCAAAAGAAATATGGTTAGGATATAATATAGCAGACTCATCAAATGTGACATCCCTATTAATGAGTAATTTAGACAATTCAGAACACCACAATATATATCCTTTTACCCTCGATGCATGTCACGCGCCGCGACCTCCAATTTGAACGGTTCGGGCACGTCCACAAACGCTGAACGGACAGAACCTTCCCTGTTCGCCCAAGGCTCCACCTAACATGTATAGCAATCCAAACAAGATAGAATTGGAGTATACATGGCTTGCACGAGGGCAAGCAACAACCGTCACAAGTGAAAGTAATCTAACTATTACATCCATACATTGTAACTTGATCACTTTGAATCAAATACAAGGCTTACACATTTTCTTTACATTCATTCTTCCAATATACATAATCATCTCTCAAATGAATTTTATTACATTTTCCATTCATCAACTATAATAGATGAAATACATATGGTGTCTCTATACTCAACGGCAGTCCGCTATCTAGAGCACGATATCCATGCCGCGATCCTCGACCGCCCCGCATACGCTAGGACCTGCATGGTTAGTGGGATGAGAACTACAACAAAGTTTCCAGTTGGTTCGGCCGCGGACCCCGCCGACTCGCCCACTAGATCTACTCAGGCATATGTAGGAAAATGATAGATAGATAGCAAGCCAACTAATGCAAAGCTACTACAATGCCTGAACAAGTAATGAATCAATACGTGATATAATCATGATGATGCATGCATATCTTTCACTTGCTAAACTAAATCCCATACTTGTCGGGGAGAATACCGCTACAACCCAACGGGATATATAATACAATCCACACTTACCTTGGCTTTTACCCAATCATCCCGGTTAACACATGGTTAACCCCAAAACTCACAACCAAAATCCCTTTCATTCGGGGAGAATACCGCTACACCCGAGGGACCGTTTTCTGGGGAGAATATCGCTACACCCAGTGGTGACAATTTCGGAGCACACCGCTTGAGAGGAAGCTACCGCCCTTAAGCCAAGACTCAATGTGAGTATGATCCAATCCTCAATTTTGAGGATGTATAGCCACTCATGCCATTCTTGCCACTTACCACAATGCTCTTTAAGGTTTGACCTTATCCAGTATACCTATCCTCGATGCCAATGTCACAATGTCACAATATCACAATATCACAATGTTTACTAATGTCATTGTCCAACATTCCATAATGCTCTTAAGATTTTACCTTGTCTAGCATACCATATAAATCATACCCGCTAGTGTCAATGTCACCTTTGTTTACTAATATCATAGTCCACATTCATTTCATACATTCATAGGGTTCTACATGCATGGTCCAATATCAATTTATATGTTCTCGTACATAGAAGCATACAAGAGATTCCCAACCATAACCCAATACCCTACAATGCATGAATGCCATAATACACATATATGCTTAAGAAAGGCGATATAGATATAATGAGAAATTCGATGATTTCGGATAGCACCCTCCACCTTGTAGTGATGCCAGAAGACTACTACTCAAATCCCGCGATTTATGGCCGCCTATTTCCTCGACCTATAGCAAACGAAGTCGAAATGAGGTTTTTCCCACATATCTCGACGTAGACACAACGGAACTCCGAACCGAGTCTTTCTACGCGTCAGTTTATCCGCCAATTAGGGCTACAAGATATCAAACCAAAGTTAGATCTCATAGTTTACAAAATTTCAATTTCTAACCCTAAGGTTTTTATCTTTACCAAATAACCCCCAAAACATGGAGATACAAGAACTAATCTACCATAATAGCTTCTAGATACAACAACTAGAAGGAAACTAACCAAACCCTAATCACAAAACCCTCAAATCATATAATACTTATCTCAATCCAAGCTTCTCTCCATGCAAGGCTTGTAGAAGGAGGTAGCTTCACCTCCAAGTAAGCTTTACTCCACCATCTCTCTACCATTGGAGCCATCCCAAGGAGAGAGAGAGAGATCTAGAAAGAGAGAGCTCTCTCAAGTGTTGGTGGTGTGAGGGAAATGAAGGCTCACCACAAGAGAACCCACATATAAACACTTACACATGGCATAATTGCACCTAGCCCCCTTACACAACAGGACTTAACCATCTTTGAGAATTTTCGCGTACGGGGTCCGGACCTTGCACTCAGGGTCCGGACCCCAAGAGCACTTCCAGCCCAGAATGAGCTGAAACCTTCCCAGTTTGCTTTCCCATGTCCAAACCACCTATACAATGTGTTCCGAAGCATTCGGAAAATTAACGGACCTCACGCCTCGTCCACAGCCACACTCCGGTCAATTAGACGGAAGTTCAGTACAACCTATTGGGGATTCAGTATGTTACAATGCATAATCAATAAATATGCACTTTTTAGCCCTAGGTTCCAATTTACCTTCATTTACATAAGTATAAGCAGGACAACCAAATATTCGTAAATTAGAATAATCAGAAGGACTACTAGACCATATTTACTTTGGAATTTTGCAATCAAATACCGAATGTGGATATCAATTTACCATATAACATGTCGTAGAGATCACCTCTGCCCAGAAACTCTTTGCCAAACCAGTATTAGAGAGATAGAGCAGGCTCTCTCCAAAAGAGTAATGTCCATCCGTTCGGCCATCCTATTTTGCCGTAGAGTATGCCTAACGGTCTTATGTCTGACGATTCCTTCATTTTTGCAGAATTCTTCAAACGTTGTTGAACAGAATTCCAAACCATTGACAGCCTTTAATCTTCTGATCTTTTTTTCAGTTTGCTTTTCAATTATAGCCTTCCACTTCTTGAAATAATTAAACACCTCATCCTTACTTTTCAAAAAGAATATCCACACTTTATGAGTAGTCATCAATAAAAATTACCATATACCTAGCACCACCGTGAGTAGGAGTACGAGAGGGTCCCCAAAGATCATAATAAATATAGTCCGAGTACCTTCTGATCGATGAACTGCGGCCTTAAAACTGACTCTCTTTTATTTGTTAAGAAGACAATGCTCGTAGAAATTCAACTTTTTTAAACTCTGACTACCAAGTAGACCTTTCTCACTCAATTCCGTCATACCATATTCACTCATATGGTCCAATTGCCTGTGCTATAATCTATCACAGTGGAACCTTGTAGAATATATAACATGTTGAATAACTTGGCCTTCATCACTACAAGATTTCTTTTAGTGACCTTCATCAATCCGTCAGCCGAATAATACATAAAGCCTTTAGCATCAAGTGTACCCAATGAGATCAGATTTTTTCTCATATTTGGAACATACCGAACCTCAAATATAGTCCTCACCACTCTATTGAACATTCGTATCCTAACAGTGCCAATACCAATAACTATACACTTAGCATGATTTTCCATCAACATAACTCCACCTTGAATAGGCTTATATATCGAGAACCACTCTTTTTGCATACAGATATGGTAGGAATACGCAGAGTCCATAAGCCACTTATTATGTCTGCGTGTCTTATACGTAACTGTGAAGACAATATCATTCCATCTGATTCTTCTACTACATCACTTGCACCTGTCTGAATATTTGTACTTTTTTAATCTTGATTCTTATCACCGTTATTATTCAGTTGTTCTTTATTTTTTAACGGGCTTTGTTTGCAAATAGCCCCCTCACAAATTTTTTTTTAAAAATAGTCCTGTCCAAAATTTATTTGCAAAAATAGCACTATCCCCGTCACGTAAGCGTCACATCAGCGCCACGCGGGCGGGGCTGGGGCCAGGTGTTTAAGTTGAACACGGTGAACCATTCACCGTGTTCAAACACGGTGAATGGTTCACCGTGTCCAATGTATCATACAGACCCAAGTCTGGGTGTCTATAATACATAGGACACGGTGAATGGTTCATCGTGTCCAATACGCGGTGAACTGTTCACCGCGTATTGGACACGGTGAACCATTCACTGTGTCCTATACTAATACCCCAACTAAGTCTGGGGTATTTGTATTGGACACAGTGAATGATTCACCGTGTCCAGACACGGTGAATGGTTCACCGTGTCCAGACACGGTGAACCATTCACCGTGTCCTATACTAATACCCTAACTAAGTCTGGGGTATTTGTATTGGACACTGTGAATGATTCACCGTGTCCAGACACGGTGAAGCATTCACCGTGTTCTTTTAGAATACACCCCCCGAGCTGTCTTCCTCTTCCCCCCAACTCTCTCTCTCGATCTCTCTCTCTTTCTCTCTCTCTCTCTCGCTCTCTTCCTCTTGCTCTCTCTCTGGTCGACGCCGACGCCGACGCCGCCCTTCACCGCCGCCGCCCTTTGTTGCCCGAGGTAGCTCCCCACCCTCATTCTCTCTCTAGCCTTAGAAGCCCTCCCTACCCCCCATCTCTCTCTCTCTCTCTCTCTGTGGCCCACCCCGCCGGCGCCGGCGCCGCCCTCACCTGTCCCGTTTGCTCTCTCTAACCGCTCTCTTTTCCTCTCATTCTCACTGTGGTGCAACGCCCCCCCCCACAATGGCTTCTCATTGTGAGAAGCCTCTGTGAGTCTCACAAGGGCTTCTCACAGTGAGAAGCCTTTGTGAGGCCTCTCATTGGCAACCCCCCCCCCCCCGCTCACAGTGGCTTCTCTCTGTGAGAAGCCTCTGTGAGTCTCACAGAGGCTTCTCACGGTGAGAAGCCTTTGTGAGGCCTCTCATTGTGCAAACCCCCCTCACAGAGTCCTCTCACTGATTGTTCTCGGTGTCTTTGTCACATGTCAATCCTTAGCTCTTAATTGGCAAAGCAGTCGCGCCGACCGTACTTGTACAATGGTAATAGCATCTCTTACCCTCTCTTTTGTTGTATGTTAGAAATGTGGTATGTCTTGAGTTTAATATTTTTGTACATTTTATTATATTACTTTAGAACTCTATATCTGGCGATTGTGTTCCTTTCTATATTCATTGGGATGAAAATTTTGTCGAGAACAATAATGTACCACGATATATTTGTGGCCGTAAAGAATTGGTTGCGGTCCGAAGCCATATCTCATTTCGAGATTTAGAGATGGAAATATACAATGTTACTAATTATGATCGAGTGGAAGACCGTCTACGCACACGGTGAAATGTCTAATGGGAGGCGAATGGAAATTAGTTAATGTATCAAATGACAATACACTATATGGCATGATGAGAATTTTTTCGTTCCATGGATGTATAAAATTATTCGTGGAGAAAGATGTGTCGACGACACACGACCGTCCAAATACCGTTTATCAAACGGAAATGCGTCGTAGTCGCAATGATCAAAGGAATTACGTCAATCGCGAACGAGTTCGTACATCAAGGTATAAAGTAATGGTCTTTATAATTCTTTTTCGTAATTTCTCAATTAGTTTAGGTGCGCGAAATTAATAACTTTGTCTTGCAAGTGTTACAGAGAGTTTGGAGTCCCATCTCTGCCAGTTAGTGCGGTATTGCCATCTGCTATGATAAATTCGTCTCCGTTGGTTGATCAAAATAAGTGGTAGGTGATTATATAATTTAGTTACATGAAAAATTAATGTGAATAGTTAATCTTATATATCTCTACAGGTCTACTGTCCCTCCTTATCAAAGTGAAGGTCCATCATCTTATGTTCATAAATGGACGGATTGGGAAGTCAGAACCACTATCCCTCATTATCAAAATGAAGGTCCATCATCTAGTGTTCATGAATGGCTGGCTTGAGAAGTAAGAAATACTATCCCTCCTTATCTAGATGCAGGTCCAGGACCATCTAGTGTTTATGAATGACCAACTTGGGAAGTAAGAAATACTATCCCTTCTTATCAAAATGAAGGTCCATCATCTAGTATTCATGAATGACCGGCTTGGGAAGTAAGAAATACTATCCCTCCTTATCAAAATGAAGGTCCATCATCTACTTATCGTGAATGGACCAATCTGGACGTGACTACAACCGATAATAAGGACGTAATTCGAAGTAATGAGGAGTATATTAGTGAAACTGATGAAGAGGATCAAGGGCGAATTGATGCTGATTCTAGTGATGACCAGGAATTCTTTGTTCCGTGTTCTTTGGATCCTAATCATGACGGTGGCTTAAATGCACTCGCATGCGCCATTCGAGATTAAGGTGTTGAATGGATTGAAAACTCAAATGTCAACAACGAAAATGTATCGGACCCGGTGGAATTCGAGGAATGTGAAGATCAACGACAACGGTTTCGTCTGGGTAATGAAATAATTAATCAAAGCATTGTTGATGCATATAATGAACAAAATATTGATCAGGGTCCTCCAAGTGATGAAGCATGGGCTAATCGGACTTTTCTGATAAATCATCTCTAGTAAATGCTTTGGATGCTTGGTACATTGCACATAATGTGCAATTTAAAATTATTAAGTCAAATACAACTAGATATACTGTGAAATGTGTGGTCGATTCTTGCCCATGGAGATTACATGCCTCTCAACCGAAAGGTAGTTTATTTTTTAAAGTAAAAATTTATAAAGGTCCGCACACTAGTTTGGTTTCAATTCTGAATACAAGACATCGAAACTGTATATCATCTTTCATATGTCAATTTATACTACCTACACTGAAGGCAAGGTTTACAATGAGTCCTATGGAAATTCAAGCTCGAGTTCAGAGCGAGTTACACGTTAGCATATCATATAGCAAGGCTTGGCGGGCACAGAATAAAGCATTACAAATTATATACGGCAGTTGGGAGCAATCATACTGCGACCTTCCTCGATACTTCTCTATGTTGGAATCAACAAATCCAGAAACTATTACAAAGATTGATTATATTAGTGTGGCGAGCAATACGAGAATGTTTTCACGAGCCTTTTGGGCTTTTGGACTGTCGATTCATGGTTGGGAGTATTGCCGGTCATTACTTAGTATGGATGCTACCCATTTTTATGGAAAATATGGAGGCCACGCATTAATTGTCACAGGTGTCGATGCCATTGGTGGTTTATTTTCGCTAGCTTTCGCAATTTGTGAGGGGGGAGAATGGTTCGAGTTGGGAGTGGTTTTTAAGTTGCCTAATAAGGTATATAACAAGATCTCGAGTTATTATACTAATTTTAGATTGTTTTAAAGGCCTAGCGAATCTCGTTGCATTTGTATTCCCACCATCTGAAGATCATGCTCATCGATGGTGTTTGCGATATATGAAGGCCATTATGAATATTCATTTCAAAGCAAAACACTTACTTAAAATATTTTATCGAATTAGGAATGCTTCAGAAGAACGACAATATTACGCATTAAAGGAAAAATTGAAGACTATGGATGAAGAAGTTTGGCTTTGGGTTGACAATCTTCATAACGATAGGACATACTGGGCTAAAGCTTTTGATGGTGGTCGACGATTTTATATTATGACAACTAACCGATCGGAAAATTTAAATAGGGTGTTGAGGGGAGTTCACGAGTGGTTGAATTTTTTCTAAAACATCGGGCGGATGGCGCTGCAATGTTTACACAATTTGTATCGATTGTTGAAAACACCATCAATAGCCGGATGAGAATTGCTAGAGCATATACAGTTCGACGATTTGGATTTCACGAATTCGAAATACTTACTAGCGGTGATGATCAATACCAAGTGATTATCAATGGAAGCAGTTCTACATGTTCATGTTTGTGTTTGCAACTCACAGGATCCCTTGTTCACACATTTTGTCATGTTGTAGTTCTTCACACATGAACATAGATTATTATGGCTTATGTTCTCCTTGGTACACTGTCGTATCCTATTGAAAGGCTTATAAACCGCAGTTCCACCCGGTTCCTGATCGTCGTTATTGGGTCGCGTCATATGAATCCCCTATATTGCCACCACGCGGGAGAAGGAAAAAGAGACGACCCAGATCTACGCGTATCCGTTATATTATGAACGAAGCTGCTGGGAATAAGAGGGGCAAGTGTAGTATCTGTAAACAGCCTGGACATTATAAAAGCACTTATCCTGAAAATCAGCAAAGAAGGACCGAGAGACGTCATCGATAGGTTTTTCTATATGAAAATGACACTTAGCTTCTTTAATATTTTATGCTTACACACTAATATTATATCATGTTGTTTCTAACTCAGATTTATTTTGCCAATTGCAGATGGACGATCATGACGAACTGGGACCTATTGATATATCCGTGCTGACTGAGCAGCCACGGCATAGATCTACTTTGATCAGAGAGGTGGTGAATTTTTTTTAAACATTTCTAATTTACGTAGATCTACTATGATCAGAGAGCTGACATTCACAATCATGCAGGGTTATTCTCCTGTTCAATTTACGGAGCATGGCAGTAAAAAGAACAGATGGCAGTGCGAGCATCCTGCGGTGTTAGACTTATTGAGACGAGCAGGATTTTATTACATTTCACGATTGCGCCGCCTACAGCTCGATCAGTCATTATTGAGAGCATTAGTCGAGAGGTGGCGGCGGGAGATGCAGAGTTTCTATTTGCGACACGGAGAGATGAGTATTACATTGTTGGACGTCACAATTATTGCGGGATTCTGCGTCGATGGTAGGGCTGTGACTGGAGGGGGATCCTATAAGTGGGGGCGGGTTACTTCTCGGGGTGGTTCCGCAGAATATTAGGGGTGGTGAGATTAAGATCAACTGGTTATATCAGCATTTCTATGATATCCCCTTAGATGCACCTTCCGCTATTGTTCGAGCTACAGCGAGAGCATATATTCTATTTGAGATAGGATATAGTTTATTTTCAAATCCAAGCAGGAATAGGGTGCATTTGAAATGGTTGCCACATCTAGAGGATTTTGACCTTTGTGGTGAGTTGGCATGGGGTGCAGCCGCGCTAGCTCATCTTTATCGCGCCCTAGGAAATGCTTGCATCAGGGGGAAGGTCGAGTGTTNTGATCAGAGAGGAGGTGAATTTGTTTTAAACATTTCTAATTTACGTAGATCTTCTTTAACTTATGTACTAATTTTGAGCTGACATTCACAATCATGCAGGGTTATTCTCTATTCAATTTACGGAGCATGTCCGTAAAAAGAACAGATGGCAATACGAGCATCCTACGGTGTTTGACTTATTGCGACGAGCAGGATTTTATTACGTTTCACGATTGCGCCGCCTACAGCTCGATCAGTCGTTATTGGGAGCATTAGTCGAGAGGTAGCGGCGGGAGACGCAGAGTTTCCATTTGCGACACGGAGAGATGAGTATTACATTGATGGACGTCGCAGTTATTACGGGACTTTGCGTCGATGGTGGGGCTGTGACTGGAGGGGGATCCTATCAGTGGACAGAGCTCTGCGGGTTACTTCTCGGGATGGTTCCGCAGAATATTAGGGGTGGTGAGATTAAGATCAACTGGTTATATCAGCATTTCTATGATATCCCCTTAGATGCACCTTCCGCTATTGTTCGAGCTACAGCGAGAGCATATATTCTATTTGAGATAGGATATAGTTTATTTTCAAATCCAAGCAGGAATAGGGTGCATTTGAAATGGTTGCCACATCTAGAGGATTTTGACCTTTGTGGTGAGTTGGCATGGGGTGCAGCCGCGCTAGCTCATCTTTATCGCGCCCTAGGAAATGCTTGCATCAGGGGGAAGGTCGAGTGTTATTGTTTTGGGACATTAGTTCAGGTACAATTTGCGACACGGACCCTTACAATACTTCTATTTAAGTCATGATTTTTGTTTTCATTTCTAGTAAGAATGTTTTATTTGTATAGATCTGGGCATGGGACCACCTGCACATTGGCCGCCCTGAGGTAGTAGGAGCGCAGCCTGAGCTTGTCGACATGCCATTAGGGTGTCGGTAAGTATTTTTTCATTTTAAGTTTTCTATATACTATTTATGCAAAACAAATATGATATAAATAAATCAGGTGGAATACTAGGCTGGTTTTTCGGGACAATGTCAGGACTACTGACATTGAGTTTTATCGTGATCAGCTGGATCAGCAGTTAGAGTCTCAGGTAAATAAAAGTTACTCAATCTGTCGAATTTTGTATTCAATGCTAATCTACTTATTTTTTGGATTGAAATTTTGTTTTAGTTTGAATTCTAGGAGGTCAGTACAGTAGTTTAAGGAACAAACATAGAGGCAACTAGTCCAAAAACTACAGGAAGATATGGTTCTGACGTGATATGGAACTAGTTCAAAAACTGCATCAAGTCAACAAAATATGGTTTCATTATTAAGTGATTTGACGTTTCGACGGATTGCCGAACCGACTTAGCCAACGTGTTCGCTTTACCTCAATTAGGTTTGTACACGAGCAATTTCAAGTTAGGGTCTCAATCCTGCAAAATTGCATTATCGAACTTAGTGAATACACTTTACTAGTTTCAACTTCCAACTAGTTTCAACTTCCAACTAGTTTCAACTATTTATGATAACATAATTTCAACTTCCAACTAGTTTCAACTTCGAACTGCATATTAACTAGTTTCAACTTCCAACTGCCAACTGCCAACTAGTTTCAACTAGTTTCAACTTCTAACTAGTTTCAACTATTTATGATAACAGAGTTTCAACTTCCAACTAGTTTCAAGTTCCAACTGCTAATTAACTAGTTTCAACTTCCAACTGTCAAAACCAATATATATATATATATATATATATATATAGAGTCCGGCTACTATACTATTGATAGTAACAAGTCTTTGGTACTATTGAGTTTTCTACCGTTAGATGTACCCTTTGATCATTTCCACCCGTTAGATTATACTATTAAACCAACCACCCACTCAACCCTAGGGGACCACTATCATCCTAACCGCACATCCTTTCATCCAACGGCCAAAAACTCAATAGTACCAAGGGCTTGGTACTATTGATAGTATAGTAGCATAATTCTATATATATATATATAGTTTTTCTGGGTTTCATAACAAACATGACTTAATAATCAAGAAACTCATGTCAAATGCCTCTTAGGATCAATACCATCATCCTTAACAAAAGAATAGTGTATAATTACCTTGGATTTTCTTGCTGTTTCTTGCTGTTGCATTTCTTTTCACCTCCACTTCCATCTTGTTCCAAACCCCTCTAAATACTTTCTAAACTCATAGTTAACTAGCCCCATACTTCCAAATTAACTCGGGGATACCACATATTATCCTGAAGCCTTACTTTGATCTATTTAATCAAAGTTAGCGTCGCAATCCGAAAATTCCTTTCTCACTTTGTTTCGTGCCCAATTCGCGCCCAAACACTCATTTATCTCCGGATTTCATTCTCACACGTCCAAAATCACTCGGGGAAGATGCCCAACTAGCTCCAGCTTCACTTCGATCCTCTCGCTCAAAGTTGACATCGCAACCTAAGGTTTCCATATATTATAACACCAATATATGTGTTTTCCTTTCAATACTTCGTCATATTTTCATAGTAATCATATGTATTTTTCACAATAGTTTATTTTTGATAACACGAGATCAACATAGTTTAATTTTGATAACTAATTATATGTATTTTTTACAATAGATTACATGGAGGCCTTATGACGACACAGTGTTAGAGACGCTCCCACCTTTTTGTCTGGCGGGGTCTCAGGTTTGGCGATCGAGGACTACCTTAGTCTGCTTCCACATTATTGAGCTCCATCATCCCGATCGTGTGCTTTGACAGTTTGGGCTATTACAGTATATACCTGAAGCAGTGCTTGCCATACCTCGCATCAATTCACGAGGCAGAGCAGATGAGGATTGGGCGGCATATCATGCTTCATACATTCAGCGTTGGAATGATAGATTGGTAGATATAGCAGAGGTGGCCCCTGGGACAGATCCAGATCCGATACGAGTTACTATTGTTTACATGCAGTGGTATTGAACGATCACCAGGAGGTGGATATCTACACCTGTACAGCGGCCACCACTCGCGTATCAGCCATGTGGGCACGTCGAGAGAGTATTGGTATGATTGTAATATATAATATCTTTTTATATTTAGTTTTATATATAGAAGAAAGTTTCGTATAATCTTTTTGATTGTTCTTTTATTTCAGGTCGATATCGTGCAGAAATCACATTATACGATCAAACGTGTCCTGCCGGATATTTCAGGAAGTAGAGCATTAGATGCCCTATCACAGATTGCCGATCAGATGGAAGCAGTTTTGGAGAGTTTGCCTACGCTTCCACACTCTGTACCTCCAAGACCAGCAGACTATGGTGGAGCATCGACGTCTAGCCATGCACCAGTATATAGTCCACCGAGGCCATCATCACCTATAGAGGAGCCACTTTATGCTGATGTTATGGACCCGGCACCAGCACCAGTACCACAGGATCCACCTCGAGCAGTTGATATTGTTTATTATAGGCGCCGACGACATATGAGGTCTATCCGTACAGATCAGCCCTCCTCTTCAGCTCCTCCACGGCCAGACATACTACCGACACCTGCCACTGCTGTGATTGAGCCGGTTATTGAGGGTGCTGCTATCGAGCATCTTGACCAGTTGGAGATTTTAGAGCCTTTTGATGAGCATGGTGTTGATCGTGGTCGCGGACGTGGTAGGCGACGTGGTCGAGGGGGTAGGAGGAGAATGTAATATTATATTTCTATATTATTGAAAAACTTGCTTTAATTTTGGATATTTTGTTGTGATTATCTGGTATTGATAATTTATTGAGATTCTGTTGGTAGTAATGTTATATTGTACTGTTGTGTTGTTGCTGTGATATTGTATTGTACTGTTGCGTTTAGGTATTTGTATTGTATTGTTGTGTTGTGATGTTGTGATGTGTATTGATTTTATTTTTTGCTCCAAAAATATGCCGATGTTGTAAAATGTATTTTGATTTGGTTTTTGGCGCCAAAAAAAGGGCTAAGGTTGGCTAGTTGTATTGGACATGGTGAACCATTAACCGTGTCCAATACAAATCGCCGGCACTTAACCAAAAATCGGCTAAGTGCGGGAATTTGTATTAGACACGGTGAACTGTTCATCGTGTCCAATACAAATTACCAGGCTGTACTTGTATTGGACACAGTGAACCATTCACCGTGTTCAATACATACCCCAGATAGCCAAAAAATGGGGTATTAGAATAGGACACAGTGAATGGTTCACCGTGTCTAAACGCGGTGAACAGTTCACCGCGTATTGGACACGGCGAACTATTCACCGTGTCCTATATATTATAGACACCCAGACTTGGGTGTGTATAATACATTGGACACGGTGAATGGTTCACCGTGTTCAACTTAAACACCTGGCCCCAGCCCCGTCCGCCTGGCGCTGATGTGGCGCTTGCGTGGCAGGACCAGGGCCATTTTTGCAAATAAATTTTGGACATGGCTATTTTTAAAAAAAAAATTTGTGAGGGGGCTATTTGCAAAAAAAGCCCTTTTTTAACTTAAAATAATCAGTTTTTATGTGACCCTCTTCTTAAACTACAAATCAGATTTCTATATTTTGACTTAAATCTAAATTTACCTCTATTACCGGAACCTTTCTTCCGAGACCTCCTTTTAGTGACCAAGTCTTCTCTTGAAACTCCACCTGTCTCATTACTTATTTGCATGTCAATCCTTTCTTTTGAAAGTAGAGAAGACTTGACATCATTGACACATAATATCTCGTTCAAATAAGAAAGTATAATAAAAATTTTTATAAGATGGCAGTAAAAAGCATAATAATAAAAGGGACTCATCCTCCTCCTGGATTTTGATATTTATAGAGTAAAGATCCATAATAATAGAATTAAATTTATTCAAATGAGACTTAATAGAGGTACTTTTTGCCATACGTAACATGAAGACACGTTGCTTCAAATACAACTTGTTGGTGAGAGACTTCATCGTACAGAGAGACTTCAATTTAAGCCACAATAGTGCAACGGTCTTTTCATTCAAGATCTCGCGTAATACGTCATTAGATCAACATAATTTTATTGCCATAAGAGCTGTCTCATAATCTCCTTCTGCTCCACTATCAACAAATCGACATCTTCTCATTTTCCAACAGTGTCTTCTACAATCCTTACTATATTAGTATAACACACATCTTAACTTGTTATATTGCGAAATTGTTGGTCCACAGCCATTGGCCTATGTCTACGAGCAAAGACGGAACAAAAATTTTATTAATATCGAAAGTGGAATACAAAGAAGATATCTCTCCCAAATTACAATCCCAAAAATAAAATATATATTTGACGCGTACATGCATAGCATCTGCAATTTAGCACGTCCGTACAATGGGATCCGGTGGATCAGCTCACACAAAAAAGAAACACATACCACACCTCTCACCCTGGTTGTTTAATTAATTAGAGCACTACTAGAGTCCTCTCAGCCAAGCACCACCATCAACTTGGGCTAAAGGCTTTTTTTGCAAATAGCCCCCTCACAAATTTTTTTTTTAAAATAGCCCTATCCAAAATTTATTTACAAAAATGGCCCTGGCCCTGTCACGCAAGTGCTACGTCAACGCCACGCGGGCGGGGCTGGGACCAGGTGTTTAAGTTGAACACGGTGAACCATTCACCGTGTTCAAACACGGTGAATGGTTCACCGTGTCCAATGTATTATACACACCCAAGTCTGGGTGTCTATAATACATAGGACACGGTGAATAGTTCACCGTGTCCAATACGCGATGAACTGTTCACCGCGTTTAGACAAGGTGAACCATTCACCGTGTCCTATTCTAATACCCCATTTTTTGGCTATCTGGGGTATGTATTGGACACTGTGAATGGTTCACTGTGTCCGATACAAGTACGGCCTGGTAATTTGTATTGGACACGGTGAACAGTTCATCTTGTCCAATACAAATTCCCGCACTTAGCCGTTTTTTGGTTAAGTGCCGACGATTTGTATTGGACACGGTTAATGATTTACCGTGTCCAATACAACTAGCCAGCCTTAGCCCTTTTTTTGGTGCCAAAAACCAAATCAAAATACATTTCACAACATCAGCATATTTTTGGAGCAAAAAATAAAATCAATACACATCATAACATCACAACACAATAATACAATACAGGTACCTAAACGCAACAGTACAATACAACATCATAGCATCACAACACAACAGTACAATATAACATCACTACCAATAGAATCTCAATAAATTATCAATACCAGAAAATCACAACAGAATATTCAAAATTAAAGCAAGTTTTATAATAATATAGAAATATAATATTACATTTTCCTCCTACCCCCTCGACCACGTCGCCTACCACGTTCGCGACCACGATCAACACCATACTCATTAAAAGGCTCTAAGATCTCCAACTGGTCCAGATGCTCGATAGCAGCACCCTCAATAACCGGCTCAATCACAACAGTAGTAGGTGTCGGTAGTATGTCTGGCCGTGGAGAAGCTGAAGAGGAGGGCTGATCTGTACGGATAGACCTCATATGTCGTCGGCGCTTATAATAAACAATATCAACTGCTCGAGGTGGATCCTGTGGTACTGGTGCTGATACCGAGTTCATAACATCAGCATAAGGTGGCTCCTCTATAGGTGATGATGGCCTCAGTGGACTATATACTGGTGAATGGCCGGACGTCGATGCTCCACCATAGTCTGCTGGCCTTGGAGGTACAGAGTGTGGAAGCGTAGGCAAACTCTCCAAAACTGCTTCCATCTGATCGGCAACCTATGATAGGGAATCTAATACTCTACCTCCTTAAATATCTGGCAGGACACGTTTGACCGTATAATATGATTTCTGCACGATATTGACCTGAAATAAAAGAACAATCAAAAAGATTATACGAAACTTTTTTCTATATATAAAACTAAATATAAAAAGATATTATATATTACAATCATACCAATACTCTCTCGACGTGCCCACATGGCTGATACGCGAGTGGTGGCCGCTGTACAGGTGTAGATATCCACCTCCTGGTGATCGTCCAATACCACTGCAAGTAAACAGTAGTAGCTCGTATCGGATCTGGATCTGTCCTAGGGGCCACCTCTGCTATATCTACCAATCTATCATTCCAACGCTGAATGTATGAAGCATGGTATGCCGCCCAATCCTCATCTGCTCTGCCTCGTGAATTGATGCGAGGTATGGCAAGCACTGCTTCAGGTATATGCTGTAATAGCCCAAACTGTCAAAGCACACGATCGGAATGATGGAGCTCAATAATGTGGAAGCAGACTAAGTTAGTCCTCGATTGCCAAACCTGGGACCTCGCCAGACAAAAAGGTGGGAGCGTCTCTAACACTGTGTCGTCATAAGGCCTCCATGTAATCTATTGTGAAAAATATATATGATTAGTTATCAAAATTAAACTATGTTGATCTCGTGTTATCAAAAATGAACTATTGTGAAAAATATATATGATTACTATGAAAATATGACGAAGTATTGAAAGGAAAGCACATATATTGGTGTTGTAATATATGGAAACCTTAGGTTGCGATGTCAACTTTGAGCGAGAGGATCGAAGTGAAGCTGGAGCTAGTTGGGCATCTTTCCCGAGTAATTTTGGACGTGTGAGAATGAAATCCGGAGATAAATGAGTTGCAAACACAAACATAAACATGTAGAACTGCTTCCATTGATAATCACTTGGTATTGATCATCACCGCCAGTAAGTATTTCGAATTCGTGAAATCCAAATCGTCGAACTGTGTATGCTCTAGCAATTCTCATCCGGCTATTGATGGTGTTTTCAACAGTCGATACAAATTGCGTAGACATTGCAGCGCCCTCCGCCCGATGTTTTAGAAAAATTCAACCACTCGATGAAACGTTGCGATCACAAAAGCTGTAATTGGTAAGGCGCGAACTCCCCTGAACACCCCATTTAAACTTTCTGATCGGTTAGTTGTCATAATACCAAATCGTCGACCACCATCAAAAGCTTTAGCCCAGTATGTCCTATCGTTATGAAGATTGTCAACACAAAGCCAAGCTTCTTCATCCATAGTTTTCAATTCTTCCTTTAATGCGTAATATTGTCGTTCTTCTGAAGCATTCCTAATTCGATAAAATATTTTAAGTAAGTGTTTTGGTTTGAAATGAATATTCATATTGGCCTTCATATGTCGCAAACACCATCGATGAGCATGATCTTCAGATGGTGGGAATACAAGTGCAACGAGGTTCGCTAGGCCTTTAAAACGATCTGAAATTAGTGTAATAACTCAAGATCTTATTATATACCTTCTTAGGCAACTTAAAAATCACTCCCAACTCGAGCCATTCTCCCCTTCACAAATTACGAAAGCTAGCGAAAATAAACCACCATTGGCATCGACACCTGTGGCAATTAATGCGTTGCCTCCATATTTTCCATACAAATGGGTAGTATCGATACTAAGTAATGGCCGGCAATACTCCCAACCATGAATCGACGGTCCAAAAGCCTAAAAGGCTCGTGAAAATATTTTTGTATTGCTCGCCACACTAATATAATCAATCTTTGTAATAGTTCCTGGATTTGTTGATTCCAACATAGAGAAGTATCAAGGAAAGTCGCAGTATGATTACTCCCAACTACCGTATATAATTTGTAGTGCTTTATTCTGTGCCCGCCAAGCTTTGCTATATGATATGCTAACGTGTAACTCGCTCTGAACTTAAGCTTGAATTTTCATAGGACTCATTGTAAGCTTTGCTTTAGCGTAGGTAGTATAAATTGACATATGAAAGATGATGTACAGTTTCGATGTCTTGTATTCAGAATTGGAACCAAACAAGTGTGCGGACCATTATAAGTCTTTACTTTAAAAAATGAACTACCTTTTGGTTGAGAGGCATGTAATCTCCATGGGCAAGAATCGACCACACATTTCACAGTATATCTAGTTATATTTGACTTAACAACTTTAAGTTGCACATTATGTGCAATGTGCCAAGCATCCAAAGCGTTCACTAGAGATGATTTATCAGAAAAAGTCCGATTAGCCCATGCTTCATCACTTGGAGGACCATGATCAATATTTTGTTCATTATATGCATCAACAACGTTTGATTAATTATTTCATTACCCAGACGAAACCGTTGTCGTTGATCTTCACATTCCTCGAATTCCACTGGGTCCGGTACATCTTCATTGTTGACATTTGAGTTATCAATCCATTCAACACCTTCATTTCGAATGGTGCATGCGAGTGCATTTAAGCCACCGTCATGATTAGGATCCAAAGAACACGGAACAAAGAATTCCTGGTCATCACTAGAATCAGTATCAATTCGCCCTTGATCCTCTTCATCAGTTTCACTAACATACTCCTCATCACTTCAAATTACGTTCTCATTATCAGTTGTAGTCACGTCCCGATTGGTCCATTCACGATGAGTAGATGATGGACCTTCATTTTGATAAGAAGGGATAGTATTTCTTACTTCCCAAGCCGGCCATTCATGAACACTAGATGATGGACCTTCATTTTGATAAGAAGGGATAGTATTTCTTACTTCCCAAGTCGGCCATTCATGAATACTAGATGGTCCTGGACCTGCATCTAGATAAGGAGGGACAGTATTTCTTACTTTCCAAGCCGGCCATTCGTGAACACTAGATGATGGACTTTCATTTTGATAAGGAGAGATAGTGGTTCTGACTTCCCAATCCGTCCATTCATGAACATAAGATGATGGACCTTCACTTTGATAAGGAGGGACAGTAGACTTGTAGAGATATATAAGATTAACTATTCACATTGGTTTTTCATGTAACTAAATCATACAATCACCTACCACTCATTTTGATCAACCAACGGAGACGGATCCATCATAGCAGATGGCAATGCTGCACTAACTGGCAGAGATGGGACTCTAAACTCTCTGTAACCCTTATAAGACAAAGTTATTAATTTCGCGCACCTAAACTAATTGAGAAATCACAAAAAAGATTTATAAAGATCATTACTTTATACTTTGATGTACGAACTCGTTCGCGATTGACTTAATTCCTTTGATCATTGCAACTACGACGCATTTCCGTTTGATAAACGGTATTTGGATGGTCGTGTGTCGTCGACACATCTTTCTCCACGAATAATTTTATACATCTATGGAACGGAAAAATACTCATCACGCCAGATAGTGTATTGTCATTTGATATGTTAACTAATTCCCATTTACCTTCCATTGGACATTTCACTGTGATGCGTAGATGGTCTTCCACTCGATCATAATTAGTAACATTGTATATTTCCATCTCTAAATCCCGAAATGAGATATTGCGTCGGACGAGAGAGAGAGAGAGACACCGGGTGGGCCGGCAGCGGCCGCTGCGGCAGCGGCGGGAGTGGGCAGGCTCTTGTGGGGGGTGGGGTGAACGAGATAGATTGGCGAGAGAGAAGGAGAGTAAGAGTGACACCGCGTGGTGGGGGGAGTGACACCGAAGAGTGACACTCTTCGGAGACACTCAGAGTGTCTCCGAAGAGTATCACTCTTCGGAAACACTCCGGAGAGTAACCGTTGGGGGGAGGGGGGGGGAGTGTCACTCTTCGGAGACACTCCGGAGAGTGATACGTTTGGGGGGAGTGTCTCAGGAGAGTGACACGTTAGGGGGGAGTGTCTCAGGAGAGTGACACGTTAGGGGGGAGTGTCTCAGGAGAGTGACACGTTAGGGGGGAGTGTCTCAGGAGAGTGACACGTTAGGGGGGAGTGTCTCAGGAGAGTGACACGTTAGGGGGGAGTGTCTCAGGAGAGTGACACGTTAGGGGGGAGTGTCTCAGGAGAGTGACACGTTAGGGGGGAGTGTCTCAGGAGAGTGACACGTTAGGGGGGAGTGTCTCAGGAGAGTGACACGTTAGGGGGGAGTGTCTCAGGAGAGTGACACGTTAGGGGGGAGTGTCTCAGGAGAGTGACACGTTAGGGGGGAGTGTCTCAGGAGAGTGACACGTTAGGGGGGAGTGTCTCAGGAGAGTGACACGTTAGGGGGGAGTGTCTCAGGAGAGTGACACGTTAGGGGGGAGTGTCTCAGGAGAGTGACACGTTAGGGGGGAGTGTCTCAGGAGAGTGACACGTTAGGGGGGAGTGTCTCAGGAGAGTGACACGTTAGGGGGGAGTGTCTCAGGAGAGTGACACGTTAGGGGGGAGTGTCTCAGGAGAGTGACACGTTAGGGGGGAGTGTCTCAGGAGAGTGACACGTTAGGGGGGAGTGTCTCAGGAGAGTGACACGTTAGGGGGGAGTGTCTCAGGAGAGTGACACGTTAGGGGGGAGTGTCTCAGGAGAGTGACACGTTAGGGGGGAGTGTCTCAGGAGAGTGACACGTTAGGGGGGAGTGTCTCAGGAGAGTGACACGTTAGGGGGGAGTGTCTCAGGAGAGTGACACGTTAGGGGGGAGTGTCTCAGGAGAGTGACACGTTAGGGGGGAGTGTCTCAGGAGAGTGACACGTTAGGGGGGAGTGTCTCAGGAGAGTGACACGTTAGGGGGGAGTGTCTCAGGAGAGTGACACGTTAGGGGGGAGTGTCTCAGGAGAGTGACACGTTAGGGGGGAGTGTCTCAGGAGAGTGACACGTTAGGGGGGAGTGTCTCAGGAGAGTGACACGTTAGGGGGGAGTGTCTCAGGAGAGTGACACGTTAGGGGGGAGTGTCTCAGGAGAGTGACACGTTAGGGGGGAGTGACACAGAGAGAGAGACACCGGGAGGGCCGGCAGCGGCCGCAGCAGCAGCGACACGATTGGGAGACTCTCAGAGTGGGGTGAAGAGATAGATTGGGAGAGAGAAGCGAGTAAGAGTGACACGGGGGGGGGAGTGACACCGAAGAGTGACACTCTTCGGAGACACTCAGAGTGTCTCCGAAGAGTGTCACTCTTCGGAAACACTCCGGAGAATGAGTGTTTGGGGGGGGGGAGTGTCACCGAAGAGAGACACTCTTCGGAGACACTCAGAGTGTCTCCGAAGAATGTCACTCTTCGGAAACACTCCGGAGAGTGATACGTTTGGGGGGAGTGTCTCACGAGAGTGACTAACAAGAGCCACAGAAACAGTGTCCAGTTAGGAATCGAGAATTAACCGTTTCATCAGCGCGGCTGGCACGAACATGTTACCATTATCGTAGAGAATGGGAGAGAAAACAACATACAATCTTTACACCATACAGAATTCAAATTGTAAAAACATGTAAAATAATATAATGAAATCTTGAGATATAGACCGCTAACACAAAGAAAGATATAGGTAACCCTACCTTTAAAATAGCTCTTGTTATTACATGGTGCTATATAAACACCGGCATTTCTTAACTAACGGNATTCACCGTGTCCAATACAAATACTCGAGACTTAGTTGGGGTATTAATATAGGACACGGTGAATGGTTCATCGTGTCTAAACGCGGTGAACAGTTCACCGCGTATTGGACACGGTGAACCATTCACCGTGTCCTATGTATTATAGACACCCAGACTTGGGTCTGTATGATACATTGGACACGGTGAACTATTCACCGTGTTTGAACACGGTGAATGGTTCACCGTGTTCAACTTAAACATCTTGCCCCAGTCCCGCCCATGTGGCGTTGACGTGGCGCTTGCGTGGCAGGGCCAGGACCATTTTTGCAAATAAATTTTGGATAGGGCTATTTAAAAAAAAAAAATTTGTGAGGGGGCTATTTGCAAAAAAAAGCTCCACAATTAATTAGAGCATGGCTTGACCTCTTCTAACGAGGCCGTTGGATTTATATAGTACATAGCTTCAATGTAGAGTCTAACTTCAATATAATTGAACTAGACTTTTATTTACACTCCATATAAGCCAAATTAAATCTAAATTATATATTATTCTAATCAGATTAGAATTTATCTTCAATTTAGATAACTATAAATATAAACTAAAATTTAACAAAAAATTTTATTTGTTCTAATTATTATGTAAATTTAAGAATTTATTATAGTGATTATAATGTTGTAGGATATTTTTTGATTGCATGGTTAGGGGGTACTTAAGAAATAAAAAATAAGTATTAAAGAAAGTAGTGAATGACATTCTTCATTAATAAAGTGTTGAATGATTCACTATTTTTTGTAAGGTTATAAGCATTCGCCGTTTTTCTATAAGGTCAATGATTCACCCCTATGACATTTTTCTACCATTTTGGCAAAATTTGAAGACTGACTTAGAAAAATAAAATCTTAAACGGAAGTGGTGAATGAAATACAGTTTTTGTGCTTTCATGAGCTTATAGAAACTTTTAATTGAAAGCGGTGCACCATTTATGGTTTCCGTAAAGTGGTAACTAGTTTACCGATGCTTGCATAGTCCCACATGACAAAAAATAAAAATTTTGGACGCTTCGCTTTTACAATTACACATCTTTATAGGATTAGTCGGCAAAAAATTCCAGCCCGGTATAATCATGCATCACCCTTGCAAAATCCAAGACAATAATTCCACCAATTACCGACCGTCCTTAGCGCAATTGGCAAAAATGTTTGGTGGTTGGTATCCGAGACTCAAATTTGAATTCTAGTTGATTCACATTTTCAACTAAATTTATTTTTAAATGAAATAAATGAAGCGGGTAGTATGCTATCTTTTTTTTTAAAAAAAAAATTCCGCCAATTCTAGTTCTAAATATTCCATTTCTTGGCAAACAAAATGAAAAATATAAAAAAAGCCCTTCAAGTTACCCAGATATTATTTTCTTGGGGGCAATTGCTTATATACCCTTGAAAAGTTTCGGACTTTCCGATTTACCAATCTTAGAAGGCTAATATTGAAAATACCCTTCCTACGTTCCAACTTATTTCTAATATACCCTTAGAGTTAAAATCTGTTAAGTAACTCTGTTAGCTCTATAAAATTACTATTTTGCCTTTTCAAATATATTCTTCCACCATCACTTTCTTTCTTATTTGCCCTTAAAGTCAGGGGTATAAAAAGTATTTTAACTTTTGGTCTTTTCTAATATATCCTCTACCGTCACCAACCTTTCTTATTTGCCCTTAAGTTAAGGGTAAAATTGGTATTTTAATTTTTTTTAACTCACGTTTAATCCGGATTAACTTAACAGAAGATAACGTATTTTGCAATAACGGTGGAACATATGAGGAGTATTTTAGAAAGAAAAAAAAATTAAGGGTACATCGGATATTTCCAAACGTATGAGAGGTATATAGCCAATTATCTCTATTTTGGTAATACAAAGAGCAATGCTAAATCTAAAACTCTGCCCATCTAAAAGTAATTATTTTTCAAAGAGTCTTACCAATCCTTTTTTAATTATAAAATCCAACAAGTTCATAAATTTTAAAATAAATAGAGTATTAAATTTGTTCCGGTAAGTAGTTATACAAATAATAGTGTTTTGTGTTTTTTTTTGTGTGTGAAAACAATGGTGATGTGGAGGAAGAACCACAGAATCCATCACTCATGACAACAGAAAGCAATCGTCAAATAAACAAGAGGCAGTCATTCCTTACCCACATCCAGCGGCCGGGATTCCACCTACCTAATCCGAAGGCAGCCGATCCTATCCTCATCCCCCCAGGTCCGAACTCACGGTCTAAAGCTCGTCTCCTGTCATCAATCAACCCCATTGGCTGTCTCTTCCTTTCTCTGCTTACCTATTATAGTAGTAGACCCAAGAAAAAGGAGACTCCCACCTCCCCCCCGCCTCTAGATCCCACCTACCGAGCGGGTGGGTGAGCGAGAGAGAGAGAGAAAGAGAGAAATACAACACCAGCGCCACCAGGAGCAGCAACGAAGTCGTCGGCGACTCTGAACACGTAAACATAAAAAAGAAGAAATGGCCGCGTCGTCGTCCGTCGCCGCTGCGCAGGCCCTGGTGGGCCGCGCCGTCGCCGCCCACGGCGCCCCCCATGGCTCCACCCCGTCCGACCGCCTCGCCCTCCCCGCCGCCTTCCGCCTCAGCTCACTCGGCGGCCGCGCCCTCACCTCGCCCGCCCGCCGCCTGAACGCCGCCTCGCCGCCTCCGCCGCGTCCGAGGAGGCGTGTTGGGGTGCGGGCGGCCGCGGTGGAGACGGTGGGGCAGAAAGTTGGAGCGACGGAAGAGGTGCTGGAGAAGTCAGTGAACACGATCCGGTTCCTGGCGATCGACGCGGTGGAGAAGGCCAACTCGGGGCACCCGGGCCTCCCCATGGGCTGCGCCCCCATGGGCCACATCCTCTACGACGAGGTCATGCGTTACAACCCCAAGAACCCCTACTGGTTCAACCGCGACCGCTTCGTCCTCTCCGCCGGCCACGGCTGTATGCTCCAGTACGCCCTCCTCCACCTCGCCGGCTACGACAGCATCAAGGTCCCCCCCACCCCCATCCCTTCTGTCCATCCATTTATCTCTATCTCTATCTCTGTCTCGTCACTGCATCTCTACCTCTGTCTCGTCGCTGCCGTACTGCTGCAGCTGCTACTTCTTCCATCTCATCCCCTCAATCTGCATAACATGGTGTCGAAGTTAACGCTAGTCCTAAGCTTCCTCAGTTTTCCGTTCCGGGAGATGTTTAGTTGAATTCTCACATCTGCCATTTTAGCGACGTATATACATTCTCCTTTGTTAGTCTGTTAACTCTCCTGTGTGGCATGGTTCGTCTGAGCTAGCCCATGCGCCCGAGCCATCGTGTTAATATTTTGTGATGACCCTGTTTACTTACCTCTGTCCGTTATATACTTGTTTCCGGAACAATTACGCTTTCATTTGCTATTACCTACGTAGAGTTTTGATGGTTCAGTAATGATAAAACGAATATCTGAATCCTAAGCTCCTCTTTCATCATCGAGCTTCTGATCCTTCCTGTGGGATTTTAACAGGATGAAGACTTGAGGGCCTTTCGACAATGGGGAAGCAGGACTCCCGGCCACCCCGAGAACTTTGAAACACCTGGAGTTGAAGTTACTACCGGTTAGTTCCTGAGATTAAGCTGATACAAGTTACTTCCTATTTTTCCATTAAGAAAACTAAAGCCTTAGCTTGTTTTTTTCTGTAGGCCCTCTTGGTCAGGGTATTGCAAATGCTGTTGGCTTGGCGCTTGCTGAGAGACATCTTGCTGCCCGTTTCAATAAGCCTGATAATGAGATTGTCGACCATTACACGTACATTTTTTTTGCTCCCTTGTCGTCGACGTTGTGTGTACATCTATAAAATTTATGCTTGCTTCTTAATGATAGAGCGATTGGTGTAGGTATGTCATAGTAGGGGATGGTTGCCAAATGGAGGGCATCTCAAATGAAGCTTGCTCTCTGGCTGGTCACTTGGGTCTTGGGAAACTGATTGCCTTCTATGACGACAATCACATCTCCATTGATGGAGACACAGAGATTGCTTTTACTGAAGATGTGAGTGCCCGATTTGAAGCTCTTGGGTGGCACACTATCTGGGTGAAGGATGGAAACACAGGATACGATGATATCCGTGCGGCTATCAAGGAAGCAAAGGCTGTCAAAGATAAGCCCACATTGATCAAGGTATGTTCATTGTCATGCTTATATCTAATCATAGGATAATGCTGTGTTCTTCTTACTAAAATCTTGTTTACTGATTGCTTTTCTTTTTAGGTGACCACTACCATTGGCTATGGGTCTCCGAACAAGGCAAACACATACAGTGTGCACGGAAGTGCTTTGGGTGCGAAGGAAGTTGATGCAACGAGGAAGAACCTTGGATGGCCGTATGAACCTTTCCATGTGCCTGAAGATGTCAAAAGGTATGCCTAATTTGGTTTGCCCACCTTAATAACACTGTCAAATTGAGCTATACAGAACTAATAGCTCACTAATTCTTGCTTTTTCCAGTCACTGGAGTCGCCATGTCCCAGAAGGCGCAGCTCTCGAGGCTGAGTGGAATGCCAAATTTGGCGAGTATGAAAAGAAGTACCCAGAGGATGCGGCAGATTTAAAGACTATCATTTCGGGGGAATTGCCTGCTGGATGGGCTGATGCTCTTCCTGTAAGTATTCATCTATGTTGCACAGATACGGATACGACACGATACGGATACGGTGATACTGCATTTCCTAAAACTTCTAGAATACTATATGCGGGACATACTTAAATAAAATATTATTTTAAATATATTTAAATATATATTAATTATATGTAATGATATATTGAGAACAATCAAAATATTTGGACTATATTAAGGAATATATTCTAATATGCATTAACTTGTATAATTGTTCTACATATGTTCATAAAAAAAGATAATCAATTATATAAAATAATAATTCAAAAAGTATCAAACCAACTATCATCCAACTTGATCAAATGATAACAATAGATATGTAGTCGCACAAACTAGATAATTAGCTATTCAATATATATGTCTGTTTTGTTAGTTCTATTATTAAAATAGTAATAAAAAAATATGCTAACAATTTAATAGAGAAGAAAAAAAATTATATTTTCTATAGCCTTTGTTGCTTAATGCTAGGTTGACAAATTAGATGAAAGAGTGTAAATGCTGTGTGAAGATAGAACGAGAGGGAGCGCCTCCTACCATTCAAGAGCAAAAAGATAGATGAAATGATAAATTGAACAGAGATTGGCGTTTTTCTCACTCTTTTCCTTCTTTCCAATAGGTTTGGACATGAGCTTTTAAAAAAAATTTAAGTTTCGATTATTTTAGACTAAAAACGTATCCCCCCGTATCCCCCCGTATCCCTCACGTATCCGAGCCGTATCCGATATTTTTTTATTTTTTAAAAATGCCGGATACTTAATTCCCGTATCGGACACGTATCGGGCGCATATCGGGCGCGTATCGGTATCCGATACGTATCCGATACGGGCACGACATGAAATTTGAAGTATTCGTGCTTCATAGCTATTCATTTGACCGTATCATTTCCACCTATGTTCATATGTGAGCTATATAATATGTTAATTGTTGTAGTTTTAAGGAGCTAAAGAGTTGGACTCTCTTTAGTTAGTTAAATCTCAATAGTTCTAAGAAGCTACCATGTCCATCCTGTTCGGCTTCATGAAATCTTTTCACTACAACTTCGTTCCATTAGCTCAATAAATTGATATTGTGCATAATTATCATAGTTAGAAATACCAGTAGTGCGTGTAAGATTATCTCAAAAAATTGGAGCATTTGAGGTAATGGGGTGAAATTGCTGATTTACTGAATATGGTGGATTCCTTGTCGGTAAGAACTTTATTGGTGGCTACATTATCATCTCATTTGAAGTAGAGGCACAGCTTCTAGTTTCATCATTCAAAGATGCATGTAGTTGAGATATATTCATTACCATGGATTCATCTTCTGCTCAGAAATACACCCCTGAGAGCTCGGCAGATGCTACAAGGAACCTCTCGCAGCAGTGCTTAAATGCCCTGGCCAAAGTCCTCCCCGGCCTTATTGGTGGCAGTGCTGATCTTGCTTCCTCCAACATGACACTGTTGAAGATGTTTGGTGACTTCCAGAAGGACACGCCTGAAGAACGGAACCTACGGTTTGGAGTGCGCGAGCATGGGATGGGCGCCATTTGCAATGGCATTGCCCTCCACAGCCCAGGCCTTATCCCATATTGTGCCACCTTCTTTGTCTTCACGGACTACATGCGGGCTGCCATCCGCATATCTGCCCTCTGCGAGGCCGGCGTCATCTATGTCATGACCCACGACTCCATCGGGCTCGGAGAAGATGGTCCAACGCATCAGCCCATTGAGCATCTCATTAGTTTCCGGGCCATGCCCAATATCCTAATGCTCCGACCCGCTGATGGGAATGAGACTGCTGGGGCATACAAGGTTGCAGTCCTCAACAGGAAGAGGCCGTCGATCTTGGCGCTCTCTCGTCAGAAGCTTCCGCAGCTTGCGGGTTCTTCGATTGAAGGAGTTGAGAAGGGAGGATACATCATTTCAGACAACTCAACCGGTAACAAGCCCGATCTTATACTGATTGGGACCGGTTCTGAGCTTGAAATTGCTGCTAAGGCTGCAGATGAACTGAGGAAGGAGGGGAAGACGGTGCGTGTTGTGTCTTTGGTTTGCTGGGAGCTGTTTAATGAGCAATCGGAGGAGTACAAAGAAAGCGTGTTCCCAGCTGCTGTGACTGCTAGGGTTAGCATTGAAGCGGGGGCAACTCTTGGGTGGGAGAAGTTTGTTGGGAGCAAGGGAAAGGCAATTGGCATCGACCGGTTCGGCGCAAGCGCTCCTGCTGGGAGGATATACAAGGAATTCGGTTTAACTGCGGAGAAGGTCATCGAAGCTGCCAAAAGCCTATAAGGTGGAGTAGTTTATAACCATTCCCCTTTCTGGATTACATACATTGCTGAGCCTTTCACGTGCCCTGCTTGTAGTAACGTTGTACGGGAAGAAGCAGCCAGCATTTCGCCTGTAACAAAGGCTACCTCTTAATGGATTTTTCTCCTTTCTATTTCCTCTCTATGATTTGTGAAGGTAACCCTATTTTTATTGATGACCACTACTGGTGCTTGCACCAGACATTATCTTCCGCTACTCTAGAAGAGTTTTTAATGCTTTCAGACAAATTTTAGAAAAAAAATGAAATAACTGAGAGTGTGGTATTAAATCCTTTTTGTACCTGCTATATTTTATTCAGCTTGCTTTTGTGTTGATTTTTATGTGTGGGATGATGTCACTGTTTATTTATTGTGCCAGACTCATTTTTGCTAACCCTATAAGTTAAGGGCAGCGCATGGGTCCTTGTTTGGTCGTACTGCTCCTCGGGCAAAAGTGTTATTTGAGTTGGGTTGTTTGTTCGAGGAAGCTATTTTTGATATGTTTTTCTAAATTTATGATTTTGATGTACTGTAACAACTTCCCAGTCAAGTTGGAGCTTTTGTATTCAGGAGACCTGATTCAAATTTTATGCGACAGCTAGAGCTCCACATTTCTTATTTTCTAAATAAATACTTGTTGGTGTTAGAGTCATATAAGCGGTATTAAAAGCCAGACAAATTAGACACTGCGTCTGCGTAGCATGGAAAGTGTTTTTCTGTATTACATGTACTTTACTAGTAGGACCCTCATTTTCTACTTATTCAATGGGAACTCAGTATGCAGCCTTTTTGCATTCTGTATTATCACATAACCATTGGCATGAGAAATATTCATTAGGTTTTCTGAAAATTCCTTTATGAAGGTGTTAATTTGTGTTCTGCAATATAAGGCATGGCATTTATATCTGCTCGGCATTTGAATTGGAAGAGTATAAGCGTAGGGACATAAAACGAGGTGGATAGGTTATTATTTGTTACGAAGAGATCTGGCTCTTTTGGCCGTCCAATAGTGCTAGAATAATAATTCTCCTCCGCACGTGCTTGATCAGAGGGAGGGCAAGCGTACGAGGATTCAGATGATAGGATGAGAGAAGCGCATTTGTGTGGTCGGAAACTCAGAAAGTAGATGAAGATGCGCATGTGCGGTCGGAAACTTGGAAGGTAGATGAAGAAGCGCATCATTTGTGGTAGGAAACTTGGATGGTAGATGATGTTGATGGCCTCCTATTCCTTATCTTCTAACAGGAGTTCCCTACCTCAGATTTTGCATCTCCAAATTCGTCCTCCAGTATTTTGAATGATAGATTTACCTGGAATGAATGGCACACAGCAATTTCCCAAGCCCTTGAAATATCTTGTCCATATTTAGCGAATGCTATATATAAAATTTGAAAATAGGATGCATTCTTTAGTGGTCAAGATCAGCATATGTAGACCATGTTGACTGATTTTAAGAAGCACAATTGGTAGAAATCCCTAAAATCTCTCTATAAGATATATCACACAACTCACACCCAACTAATTCCATATTTATAGCTGGGTCCCAAACTTAACAACTCATCTAATACTCCCCCTCAAGTTGGGGCATGGATGTCAATCATGCCCAACTTGTCATGTAAGAACACATCCTAGGGCCTTTGTGGACACGTCAGCCAACTGGAGTTTGGTTTCAGCACATAAGCTGTGACGATGTCGTAAAGATTTAGGTGATTGCTTATGAAATGACAATCTATTTTGATGTGTTTCATTCGCTCATAAAAGACGGGATCATCAGCAATATGGAGTGCCGCTTGATTATCACAGAAGAGCAGCATGGGCTGAGCATAATTGATTATGAGAGATCGTAAAAGACTACGCAAGCATAAGAGCTCATTAGTGGTGGCTGTCGTGGACCTATACTCCACTTCTGCTGACGACCTAGATATAGTGGTCTACTTTTGGACTTCCAAGAAATGGGACAAACTCCAAGCATGACAAAGTATTTGGTGACAAAACAACATGTCGTCGAGCAACCAGCCAAATCTGAGTCATAATATGCAATCAATGGCAAAGATGTCGGCATACTAAGTAAGAATCCCTACCCTGGACTTCGCTTGAGGTATCAAAGGACTTGCATTGCTACATCCCAGTGCAACTGTTGGGGATCTTGCATGAATTGAGACAGAATATGGACTTAGTAGAGTTCCGGTCATGTGATGGTCAAATAAATCAAACGTCCTACCAGGTGTTGATACTATCCTGGAAGGATATAGGGTTATCGAAGTCTGTTGATAAACAATGCTTTTGCTCAATAGGAAATAGTGATGGTCTAGCTCTGAGCACGCTACATACGGTGAATATATCCAGTGTATATTCGCGGAGACAAGAATAATCCCAACGGGTTGTTAGATGTATGCCCTAGAAGCCAACCAGGCCGACACATGTATTCTTTCTAGGACATAAATTTGTATTTGACTTTTAAATATTATGAATAACTTTGGTTTTTTATTTCTATTCATGTTGTGTATGTGTCCATGAATCGTCCAAGGAATTAATAAGATGATGACATATATTCTCAAGTGTTGAGAATTTGAGACATGTGTCATTGGTGGTTAATTCCTAAATGCTCCTGATCAATGGATCATCACGGGGATGGTGATTGATCCGGTGAGATTGGTGTATAGGTCGCTTCCCTTTTTGGGTAGACGAGTCTCGAGTCGACAGTGTGGGGACACTGAAGCGAATATGCATGTGGTTGTTAGAGAATAAGGGTACCAAGCGTGACCAACGCGAGAAGTCACTTGGATGTCTACTCAACTCGTCAGTGACTTACTCAATGTTGCAGTAGTGTGACTGGTCCTTTGACCTGCGGTGCCTCGGCTATTCACAATGAGGTTACTGTAGTTTGACTGTACATACACTTGGTCTCTAGCCATTCGGGTCCTTGCGGTGCATGTTGGCTGCAGAAGGTTCATTGTAGGAATAGGGTGCGCACTCAGATGGAATCTATCTCCCTTGGTAGATAGGGGTGTTAGTCCTATGTGATTTATGAGACCGAGTTTAGAAGACCTTGGCCAGGACAGAATAAATAGTGGAAAAGGGTTTCCGATATTAGAAACTCGAGTCGAATAAATTTAACATATGACAGACGATGGGGTTTGACGAGTTATTCCATACCTCCGTCTAGTCGGGACTCATGATAGAAGGATTGTATCACACGGTAACTGCACAAGAGGTTCATTATTCCATTCTACTGGAATGCCACTACATGCTGCTAGGCGTCACTGGTGGATTGTGAGACTCATGAGAATTATCTAGATGATCAATAATTCTCATTGGGCTGAGTTGGAATTGTTTCGATCCACTGAAAGGAGTTTCAGTGATATTGTTGATAGTGATCAAAATATATCTCACTACCAGATATAATAGAACCTATGGGGTCACACACATAAGAGGTTGTGATTGATCGGATAGCTAGATCGCAATTATTGAATCGTCGGAGGACCTAATTGTCAATATGTTGATAATTGGACTAATTTGTAATTATTACAAATTAGTGATATTAAGGTGTAAATGTTACAAGAGAGGACTTACTAATAGTTAGTAAATTATAAGAGGATTTATGTGCAAATGTTGCATTATTAATTTGATATGATCAAATTAATATAAAGTTCAAGTCGAATCAAATTAGGATTTGATCGATCTAACTAATTAAGGAAAGGATAAAATTAAATCTAGATTTGTACTTATCCTTAATGGTTATTATATTATTAAAAAGAGGATTATATTCTCTATATAATAATACTGGAGCTTTTAAAAAACCCTAGCCGTCATCTCTCTTCTCTTCTTTCTTCCATATTCAAGCAAAAAGACATCCTTTGCAAGGGAGCTAGTACCCCGGTGAGGATATCGATCAAACCAAGAACCTCGTGTGGATACCTATAGAGGCCGGACGCGTGTGCGGCTTCAAGAGAACCCGATTCCACGATCATCAAGTTGAGGTGAATATCTATCCGCGAAAAAGGTAAAGATTTGATCTTGCTTTTCTCCTTTAATCTTAAAGAACATGAGGGATTCTAATATATTGCATGGTTTGTGAGATTGGATCTCGAGAGTTTTCAAAATCAAATTTGTTTGATTTCTTTTTCCGCTGCGTTTTTACCATACGTAATTTTCTAACACGGGTTGCACATGATCTCAATACCGAAAAAATATTTAAAGGACCGAGGTCCTTGAAATGAAATCGTGCGACCAAATAAGCCTTAAAACTCTGACACTCACCCAAATCATTACATACCAATATTAAGTCATCAACAAAGACTAGAATGGTCATGAAAGTGGTCTCCTTACTGTTTTGAATAAGGAACGGTCAGTCCCTAATTGAATGAACCTATAGTCATGCAAGGCAGAAGTGAGCTTCTCAAACCATTTTATAGAGGTTTGGCGGATACTGTAAGGTTACTTTCGAAGATGGCAAGCTTTGCCATGTCCCATGACATGATGGAATATTTGGGTATATTTCTTTTCGAGATTACTATGTAGAAACATGTTGTGTATGCCCATTTGATAAATTTTCCACTTCTTGAAAATCGAGGCAATCAGAAGGCAACATACACTCACCAATTTAGCAACCGATGCAAATGTCTTATGAAAGTTGATTCCCTCGGTATGAGTGCTCTACGATAACGCGAGCCTTATTATGCTCCATATTGCCATTGGCCTTGTGTTTCACCTTGTATACCTATTTGTGACCGATGGGTTTCTTATTTGATAAGAGACCTTCCATAGTCCACATACTGTTGTCTTTGAGAGCCTTTGTATCTTGGGCCATAGCATCCCGCTATCTAGGATCTTTCATCAACTGAAAGAAATTTCTTAGCTCTCGACATTTTAATCAAGAGCTGCTAAATTGTTTTGTGAGATCTAGACAATTTATCATAATAGAAAAAGTTTTCAATAAGATGGCAAACCTAAAGCTGCCCGGGAGCCGAGTGTCATGCATGAGGAATCTTTGGGCTTGCTGGCATGGCATGCATAGGCTCGTAAGTGGGCCAGTGTTTTGTGCATTATTCTAGGCCGCGAGGTCTAGGTCTCTATCAAATTCAGCCCATCATAGGCCTCGGGCTTACTTCCCTGTCTAATGTCATTTATTTAGCTGGGCTCCTTCGGTTATTGGCCTGGTTTGTATTGGGCTTGTAAACTATTGGTACCTTATTGAGCTTGGTTGCAATGGACCCAACAGGAGGAACTGGGTCTAGCTGAGGTACTGGCCTATTCGCAGAGATTGAGCATCCATGAGTGCTAAGCACTGGGCTTGGGTTGAGTGCATTGGCTTCTCCAAATGCTAGCAACAAGATCAAACTATCTTCCGCTATTGGCCTCAAATTCTACAAAGTTTCCTTCATTGAAAATTATTTCTCTCAAGACAAAAACTTCTTGTGTGTCGAGTTTATGTAGTTTCTATCCTTTCGGGGCATAAAGATAATTGATGAAGAGACACTTCCAAGTCCTTTCGTGAAATTTATTGCGGACCCACTACTATGAAAGTCATATGGGCCTAAAAATGAATATGATCATAATTGGATTTTTGCCTGAAGAGTACCTCATAAAGTGTTTTCCCATAAAACAGTCATGTTGGAGTGTAATTAATGAGATAAACAGTCGTTAGGATTCACTCGACTCAAAGCACAGTAGATAGTCTTGCTTCAAAGTGCAAGACTCTCGTTGTATTTAGGATATGCTAGTGCTTATGTTCTAATCTCCTATTTTATTGCATAGTGTCAGTGCACGATGTTTGGTGTATTATTCCCTTATCTAAGCAACATTGCCATATTGAACCCAAAATAACTTCCCGACCATTATCCGATTTAATTGCCTTAATTACACACCCAAATTGAGTTTTAACCATATTAAAGAACTTTATTAATAGTCTGCACGTTTCATATTTTTCCTTTATTCAAAGTGCCAGTCTCTTGACTGCAGTTATCAACAATGATTAGGAATATTGCGCACTTGACAAAGATGCCGTGTCATAAGGTCCCCATGTCACGCCTCGGGGCTTGTATTGTAAAGTCTTTTCCAAAAAAAGCCTAATTTGAAAATAGCTTCATCGAAAAATGCCAAATTTTTTTTAATACAACCTTGCCCACAGGACTGACAGATCTATTACAAATATAGAGATTCCTCTATGCACACGGACAGAGTCTCCTCTGTATTTGCAGAGTACCATCAGTTACAACATGACAATTAACTCCACTGACAAACTAGCAAACAGCGAACATGTGCATATGCTTATTCAGCTAATCATCCTTAAGGATGATGCATGCTTTAAGTAGCAAAGATGATGTGAATGCACAACACGCCAAACAATCTATTATTTGAAAGTATTTTCCATCTAAAAACTTTATTTTAAAAAACCTAGGATATGCAATAAATCCAGATAACCATTTTGAAAACTATTTTCCATACGAAAACTCATTTTTTGAAAATCGGCTACCACATGCGGTAGAAAACATGTCGCGCCCCGAGCACATAGCGGAAGCACTCATCGGGCTTGTGCACCAGACCTATCGAACAGACAGAGTTTTTCCTATCCGTCCAAGACGTCACAAGCATGTATATACAATATATTCTAAACAGAAATTGAATACATGGATTGCATAAGAAAAGTAAAATAAAAGTAAATACTGCTTCTGGTACATCACATATTTCATTCATTTACATACATAAGTTTTCCTTCTCAAAATACAATTCAAAATGAGCCTTACATTTTCTTTATCCCGTCTTTATATTGTTCCCTACAATTACATTATACAAAATGGGGTACATCTATAAAGACCTCAAAATGTGAAAAAGACCGCAATCTATTCGCGGCGAAAGTTACACAAGAGCGCTTATTCCCCTCACTTGGTTTTATATTGTCGGCCGCCAACATGAACACCCTCAGCTGAGAATAAAACATGCCTTAAATCTATCTGTAACATCCTATTAGTGGCATATACTACTTGGACCAATTGATTTATCTTCTGCCACAAGTCATAGATTCTCCCCCTGAACCGACCGAGTTTTTCCTATCCATCCAAGGCATCTGTCACGCCCCGGGACCTCCTATTTGGTCGGTTCGGGCGCGCACACAAACCGCCGAATGGATAGAGCTTTCCCTGTCCGTCCAAGGCTCAACCACAACAACAGCATGTATAAGGAGTGTGCCTAAGAAAACATTAATATACGTGACTTGCACGAGGGCAAGTATACAAGAGCAAGTGAAAGTAAATTTCTATCTATTACAACCATACAATTGAGCTCTGATTACATTAACCAAAATACATCCCTTTCCATTTGTCATTACATACATTGTTCATCTCCCAAGATACATTTTTACAAGTTCTTTCATCAAATACAAAAGATGACAATGGAGGGGTACAACTAATGCCAGGAGATCCTCTACCTAGGGTGCTATGCTCTTGCCGCGATCCTCGACCGCTTCACTCGCGCTAGGATCTGCAAAATGGTGGGTGAGAACTACAAGAAGTTCCCAGTGGGTTCGTCCGCCTACCTCGCCGACTTTCCCACTAGGTCTAAACAGGCATAAGTAGAAAAGATAGATATATATAACTCAAAACTAATACAGCTACTATGCCTGTAACATGAAACTGAAACAATATATCATTATGCTCATGATGCATATCATTTTCATTGCCATAACCCAATCATCTTGGCTAACCCATAGGTTAAGCCCAACTCACCAAACCAAATTTCTTTTTGTCAGGAAGAATTCCGCTACAACCCGATGGGACCGTCTGTTGGGGAGAATTCCGCTACCGCCTAAGTGTGACAACTCCGGAGCTCACCGCTTGAGGTGGAGCGACCACCCTCAAGCATATCAGACTATATGTGAGTATGATCCAATCCTCTAACCATGAGGATACCATGTCAACTAATGTCATAACTCTCAAGTGTACCATTCTCTAGCATTCAATGCCTCAAGGTGCTACTCAACTCATTTAGTCATAATGTCACCATGTTTACTACATTTTCAAGGTTCACATCTTGGTTCATACATCTATAGGGTTCTCATGTGTCTGATGTTCCATTCTCAATTCAAGTATAACTTTACTTTAGAAACATGCAAGAAGTTCCGATATATTACCATTTAACCCTATAATGCATGAATTCTATACAAATACATACATGATCAATATGGTGACTTAGACATAAAGAGAAATCCAACTATTTCGGATAGCACCACCCACCTCATAGTGATGCCAAGGTGCGAGAACCCAAGTCCCGCCATTTATCATCGCCGATTTAACTCGACCCAATACTAACGATAGCAAAATGACGTTTTTCCTCAATAGGATGCCGTAGGCCTGTAGAAACTCCAATCCGAGTTGCCCAACGCGTCGAATTATCCTTCAATTAGGAATACAAGAGATCAATTTCATCATAGACCTCATTCCTACAAAACCCTAATTTTGGCCCTAGGGTTTACATACACCAAGAATATCAAATTCTCTTAGGGATTCATGGACTACACTAAGTTCTCATATCTCAATAATCCCAAAAACATGTATTTTAGGGTAATAAAACCAAACCCTAAGTCATACTTGCAAAAAGACTCACCTTAACCACTTTGCACCACAAGCCCTTCCTTATTCTTGAGCTTCTTTTCCTCCAAAAGCTCCAATCCACCATTTAAATCTTCTCCAAAGTATCATTGTTGGAGAGATTCTAGAGAGAGAAGGAGAGGAGTTGAGGAAAATATGAGAATGAGAGTGTTTTCTCATGAAAAGAGAGAGAGAATGCATTGGGGTCTATTTATAGGTTCCAACAATTGCAATTAGACCCTCCACCTTTTGCTATTTGCAACCATTTAGTTTTTGCACTTCGCGGAGCTGAGTACCGGTACTCGAACTGGCATATTGGTATGCGAGCCCCACAGTACGGTACCCGCTATCTGGTACCTCAACCCAAGAGCAGGTCATTTGGGTTTTATACTGAGTACCGATACGCGACCTCTAGTACCGGTACACGGCCTTCCAGTACCGGTACTCCCATCTCAGTACCTCAACCCGAGAGCTGGTATTTTTGCACTTGTATTGGGTACCGGTACTCCATTCCTGATTCCGGTACTCAATACAAATTCTGCTGTTCCAGCAGACTTAATACTTCGGATTCCATTTCCGCCTTGGTTTGTGCCGAAAACACTCAAATACTCCTGAAACTCTCTTCTAACTATCCCAATGCCTTCAAGGCTATACGGGAACTTTGCCTATCGCCTTTATACCATACTTTGATCAATTCGACCAAAGTTGGCATTACGATACGGGGATTCGATATATTACAGCGTCACAAGCATATATACACGACACATTCCAGACAGGAATTGAATACATGGATTGCATAAGAAAAGTATCAAGAAATAAAAGTAAATACTATTTCTATTACATCACATGTTTTATTTATTTACATAGATGAGTATTTCTTTCCAAAATACAATCCAAAATGAGCTTTACATTTTCATTATCCTGTCGTTACATTGTTCTCTACAATTACACAAAATAGAGTATATCTATAAAGACCTAAAAATGAGGAAAAAGGCTGAGGTCCTTTTTAAATGGGTTCAGCTGAAATTACGAAAACACCCCCAAAACACATATTCTGCGAGCGGAGAGTCCGGACCTTGGGGGTTCAGATCCTGAAGCAAGGTCCGGACCCTGTAAGCAGTTTTAGAATTTTGCAGCCAGGGTATTGATCCTCCATTAAGGTATAGACTTTGATACTCTGGTCCATGTCAAGATTCGGATCCTCAAGTAAAGGTCTAGACCCTGAAAGCCCAGCACCTTAGATATGAAATTTTCAAAATTTTTTATTTCCGCTTCTTGGAGTCCTACTTCACTTCTAATCATTCTGAAACCCTCAAAACTCATTTCTAAATATGTTCAAATCATCTTGCAACTGTAATTCGTCCAATTTGGCCAAAGTTCAGTATAGTACATCGAAATTTGGTATACTATAATACATTTTGCCATAAACCACAAGCCGATCCACAACTAAAAATTGTAAATCCACAATTAATAAGTCACAAATCGACCGTTTATAAAATCCAATCAAACGATCAATTTAATCAAGCAACTCACATAACTTACAATAAAGTCTAGTTTATTCACAGGGCTTTTTTTTGCATTTAGTGTCATGCCTTGGGGTTCAGCCTAACCCGTGCTCGCCAACAGATCTGTCGCATACATAGGAAGCCTTGTATATACAAAGTGATAGAAATACCTGTACAGAATACAATAGCTACTATAAGCATGTAACCAAGCTGTAAAGAAATTACTAAAATTAGAATATAGTCCACTGTATATACATAAGATTCAGAGCACAATGGCAAGAAAATCCATACCTACAAACATCATCTCTAGCAATTCTAAAATATAAAATATATACATCTATATATACGATGTCTGTAACCAAAACTGTCTCCAAAAAGGTACTCTACTAGTATAACTCGCCAAAGGGTAGGGATCTAACTCACGGCTCCCTTACCGCGATCAGTAGCAGTAGCGGGAATAGAAGGCTCTGCAAGAAAAAGGAGTAACACCGGGTGTGAGAACTACTATAAACGAGTAGTCCTCAGTGGGTACCATCACTGATGCTAATGGCCTGCCCACTAAGTCTACGATACTAAAAGAAATACTAGGTAAGTAAAGGAGTAAAAGTAATAAAGGTGGAAAGAAATATACAGCTACAATGCCACTACGCTACTAATGCTTAAGTCAGATTATCATTGTAGTGTATGCATCAATTATCTATCGAACTGACAACCATTATGTGATGCTCCACTTCCCAGGGGTTCACCCATCCTAGGCCTACTATGGCCCTGGCACGCTTAACTCTCTTAACCTCTTAGGCATAGCCATCGCAAAAAATGCTATAATCGGATTAAGAGTTTTAGCCCTATTATATCTTATATATATGACTACTTGGGGTCTCACATTCTCCCCCCTTTAAGTCCCGATATCCTCGTCAGGCTCAAACTCACAAGTAGTAGGTGATGTGAGACTCATCTCATTAGCCTTAATCGACCTTGTGAGGGAGTCATGCTCTACCCACAACAGTTATCAGCATGAGAGCCTGTGTGAGGATTGAGATTTTTGTTGTGCAGATAAAACCTTTGTTGACGATGTTTTTGTATGTAATTTAATATATAAGCACTCGTTAAGTTTCAAGAGAAAACGAGTTAGGATGAAGAAGTTACGCGACCTGTACTAATCACTTAAAGTGAATAGTAACTCCAGATTTTCAGAGAGGCCAATCAGTGGAGATGGCTTCTGGTGTGTATTGGACACTGGTTATAATGATCCAATAGCTTGTTTTCAATGGTTCAACTGTCCTAAACCCAATGGCACTGACGGATTTGGATTCTGATGCACGGTTTTCGAGAAAAAGAGATTTTATCGCAAAAAGGGATTTTTGGTAATTAGAGAGGGGATGGATTCCGTCGCAAATTGATGACCTTATCTGGCGAAACAAAATTGTAGATTCGATGCCCCAGTTGTGCTGAACGTGCTGGCACGATCCGATCGAAAATCCGACGGATGGATCTCCGGGAATCACATAATGTTCGTTGAAGGGTCGAAATTGGCAAAATGAAAAATCTGCGAAAAGCCCAATATTTTATGTACTGTTTGCGCGATTTCGAACATCGAGGTGTGTATGCGCAAAATACTCGTGCTGTGGGGGGCTAGAGTGTAAATATGCAGCTCTGGAGGACTTTTCTGCAAAAATTACACCTTATATATATTTAGGTGTTAGGGTTTCATGCATAAAACCCTAACCCCTAGCTGACCAGCTACCTTAGCTGCGCCCCCAGCAGCCTCCACCACCTCCCTGTAACTTACCGTGCGCACCCCGGCCGCCGGCGAGCTTCTCCGGCCACCGGAGATGGCCTACATTGTCTCCCTCCACCTTTCTCTTCACTATCTTGGCCGTCGACACCGGAAAACCAACCACAGGAGTCAGGCCCCTTCCCTCGACCGAGACCCGACCTTCGGCGCCGTCCCCGCCGGCCCCTGCCGTCCGCGTGCGCCGCCAGCGCCGCCTGGGCCATCTGCGGCCACCCGCGGGCAACTATGGCTGAGCTTGAGCCAGCTCGCGGCCGCAAGTTGCTGCCGCTTTGAGGTTGGCCGCGCCACCCTCCTGGGCCTCCGACGACCCCTCACCGCCGACGCCGCCGTTCTCGTGGGCCCCCGGCCGCCGCCTTGTCTCCCTGCAGCCACTCGGTGCAGGATTGTGCCGAGCTTGGGCCCGCACCATCTCTGCGCGCCGCCGCCACCTTCCGTCAGTCGTGTCGCCTTCCCTCGGCCTCCGGCGACTGGTTATCGTCACCTCGTAGCTCCCCGGCCGCCGCTGTTGCCGCTGCGGGCAGCTGAGCCCGAGTCGAGCCTGCGCGGGCTTTAGTTGCTCCGGCTCAGCCGCCGCCACCCTCCGTCGTCGGTTGACCCGTGCATCGCCTTCCCTAGGCTGGCAGCACCCGACTGTAGCTGGCGCTCCCGCCGCCGGAGCCTCTTGCCGGCCGGATTTGAGCTATGCCCCTGGTTGTGCTTGCGGCTAGGGCATCAATGCCCGCCGCCGCCGGCCGACGCCGGCCCTGGCCTCCCTATGTCGCCCGCGCCCGCCTGCCGTCGGTGCGCCCGCCGCTAGGCCGCCGCCGGCCATGCCCTAACTCCCCTTGGCCCGGTAAGCTTTATTATGTCGTTTTGTGCACTGTTTACGGTTTAGGTCGCAATGCTGGCGCCCCGAGGCTGTTCCGATGCCTCCAGAGGTGAGCACGGTGATCGTCGATCAGTTCTGATCACAGTGCTCATCTCATTTGGGGTCAATGGGCCTCGGATTGGGGAATTACAAGCATTTTAATTTCAGCGCACAGTGTTTGTTGAACTTCGAGTCGCTCCCGCGCATCCCACAGTGGACGGCCATGCTCTGAATTGTGAGCACGACCTTCTGCACGTCGAGACCTGTCAGTACATGTCTCGACCGACCTCGAAAGCGCTCGGTTTGCTGTATCGACCCATAAAACCTAGTAAATCACATGAAATAAATTTATACAATAGTAAGGGTTTTTGTGCAATTGTGCACTTCACGGGTGCTGTGGGCAGTGCGTGTGGGCTGCGAATGACCTCTGGACTGGTTGTCCAAGGTCCCAAGCCTTTTCGGAAATCGAATGTTGATTTCCGTTACGTTTTTCGGCGAAATCCGCCGACGGAACGCGATTTCGGTTCGTATTTCTTCCGACGGTGCCTCACTATAATTTACGTTGTCGCTGAGCCTTATTCGCTGATCACTTGTGTCATTTCGAGGGTTCGAAAATGACAGATGAGCGACGGTGGGTTCCGGTGTCAAAATTGACACTTCCGGGAACCTAGATTGGAACGGTTATCCAATGATAATCGTTTCGATGTGAGTATTCGTGTTTGCTGCCAGGACATCTTAATTATAGTGTTGGGTGGTAGTGAGTGACTCTTGGCACGAGTTGGTGAGTCCCGGAACATTTCGTGGGTCCCGGCGGAGTTTCGGTGCGATTTACGGGACTTCCGGCGTGTTACGGTAATCGGTTTTGGGAAACCGATTCCCGTGGGTTTACAGGTGGGATTGTGAGTTAGTGTTTCATTTATGTGGGTGAATTCTAATCCGGTGGACTCTCCGTAGGTCCGATTGATGCTCTTCCACAGTCGAAAGACAGGCACTGCATTCGTACAGGTGGGTACTTCGACCCGAAATCGGTACAGTGGTGCAAGCTCGGTGACACCCTCTCTATCCCTTTCCTTTTATTACCTTGCATACTATGTGTTGAGCCTAGCACCTATACTATATCGTTTAGCTCTACTTGGCTTTTTTACATACTTAGCATCATGATTTAGAAGTAGAGTGGCTTTGTGTTTTTATGTGAGATCTGTTACCTAGTCGGTCGGTTTCTTGTATCTCGTATTATGACCTTTTTGGTCGGTTCATTGCATCTGGTATTGTGACCTACTTGGTCGGTTGGACTACTTGATGACGCTTGGGGTCGGTATAACCTGAGAGGTGGGATTGTCGGCTAGTTGCCGACGGATGACCTAGTCGGTCGGTTTCGTGACTCTTGTCGTTTGATGACCTATGAGGTCGGTGTGCCCTGATGGGTAGGATTGTTGGCTAGGACGGCTAGATCTAGGTTGTATCGATGCATGACGTGACATTCTTGTGACCTATTGGTTAGTTCTTGTGTATACATTTTAGTTGACTTCACAGTCTGTGACATTCGTGTTCATACCTGATATGCTTTAGCATTAGTTAACTATAGCTTGTACGGCACTGAAGGAGTGTTAAACAGGGTTACTAACCTGGGTACTTCAGTTGCCAGCCCAGTGGGAGGTGAGGTGTTCATAGACAGAGTTCGCCATCCTGAGTTCTCACCCCCAAACTTGATATACGTCATGCTTAGACAGAGTTAGAGACTTTGGATGCGGGTTGATGTGTCCCTCCGGAGTGGTACTTGATTTGCGGTCCTTGAGACCTATTGGCGAGCTTAGGCCAAGTCTTCATGATAGGCCACAGGGATTGGGTATATCTTGGACTTCTCGTATGTCCAGCTGATGCATACTTGCACTTTGTTCTCTATTACAGTAGCGATTAGTTATATTCCTCTGTGTTGTTATTTACCCTTGCATCATTGCTACTGTAGTTATGTTATCCATGTATGCATTCTGTTCTACTTTACAGTAGTGGTAGTTACATGTTCTATTACTATTCCTTTTCCTTCCGGTATTATAGCTACTGTATTGGTGATATCTACTTATGACATTGATGATCTCTTTCTGCCGGTGAGTACTCCTCGCCTTCGTCAGCTTGCGGTACCCATTGGGAGGAGAGACATGTGTACATGTTCTCACCCCCACCCCTCTTTCAGGTGACATTGCTGGTCCGAGTTGAGACGGTACGTGAGGCGCGTGATTAGTGGTCGTAGAGTATTTCGGCCCTGTGATTTACGGTTAATTTCTAATCTATTTCCTCATGATAACTACTTAGATATTCTATAGTTCAGTTGCTTTTGTTTTAATTGGATATACATGAATTTGTGAAGTTAACTAAAGTATTTGTGGTTTTCATGTGAGATTATTAAACGGTTTTCTATCTCTGGTGGTAGCGTGTTTTAAAAGAAAAAGGTTTCCGTGTGGAGAACGGTTTCAAAAGATTTTTTCTTGGTTTTCATGACTCTTAGCTTGTATTTGGTTCGGGGTTAAGGGGTGGGATAATCCCACCCCTTAACCCCAGTTTTATTCCCAAACATGATTAGGGGGGTGGGGTTAGCTAACCTCACCCCAAATGGGCTAACCCGGGATAGCCCATTTGGAGTGGGGTTAGCTAACCCCAGCTAACCCCACCCCACCCCACTACTCCAACCAAACAAAATACTATTTTACCCACTATTCTTCTTATCCCACCTATTCCAACCAAATACTATTTTCTTTAATCCTAGACTAACTCCAATTCTCAACCAAACACAAAAATACTCAAACCCCATTTTAACCCTGAACTAAACCCTATCCTTGAAATAACTAGTTTTTTCTTAACCCCGAACCAAACGGTAGCTTAATGTTTCAAAACTAGTTTCCGGGTAGGAAATATTTTAAACTAATAGATGTGGATTTATGAATATCTGTGATGGAATGAATGGTAAATGTGATGTGGTGTATGTATGTGAATGTTCATACTGTTGTGGTTGTATCTTGTACTTGTGCAACGTCGTGCAAATACAGGGAGACTCTGTCCGTGTGAACAGTGAATTTCTTATATTTGTGGCAGATTTGACATACTCTGGGGTCAAGGTTTTCAAAAAAAAAAATTGGGCACTTCTGCATTGGCTTTTAAATCCAAAGGGACTTCGGGGTGTGACAGATTAAAGTGATATCAGAGCCAAGTTATTACCACGACACCACTCACAGTTTGTTTTGAAAAATAAACAAACTGAACCATTGGTTAGGTTGACCCTTAGGAAGACTTACGGTGTATAGGCACGTGAGTGCGGGGTTTGGGCTTGAGTCCCGGTGTGTTAGTCGAGTTTGATAATCTCGAGGTGCATGGTGGTTTTCGGTATGTGCTACGATTCGCACAAACTCGAGTCTCGGTCGGGAGTAGTGGCGGTGTACCTGTACGGACATCGAGTGGCGGGGTGACGTTTACCAGGGATAGCCACTCCTGTCAGGTGGGGCCTTGAAGGGCCAAGTGATTTTTGGGCCTAGGCGATTGTCTTAACTGCCGGCGCCCAGGCAACTCTCCATACATGGAGCACGAGAGCTACTGCGAGCATCTCTATAGAGACAACAGTAAGATCAGATACGGTCGCGACTTCAGTGGGGCTACTAGGGTGTAGCCCAAGGTGTTATTAGTGACTATCTAGGCGACTGCAACATTGGTGTTGCTTTCTCAGATTTTGGGTAGGGTTGTGATGCCTGCCCCTCCTTCTTGTTTGCTGGTGGAATCGTTGGTGCAGATCTTTTGACCTTTAACTAGTTCATACGTCAAACTGACGTGTACTAGAACTGGGTTGACACAGTTTTGGTGTCAAGTCTCTATTAATACATACACCGTATGCGGTTATCCTAACACCTAAATTGGTGTGTTGTGGGATAGTAGATGGTTTAGTAGGGTTCGTCTTGACTCGAGATACTCCAGGGTATTGTCGGAGTTCTCGGAGCTTTAGGTATAGTTTGGTTGTGGTGTGAAAATCGGTTAAAGAAACCGTTTCCTAAAGCCTTAGTTTGTGCGGTTCGCGGCTTAGTGTCGCTAGCAACTTTTGGATGCTGAAAGCTAAGGGACTCGTAGTGAGTCGGTTCAGGGTTGATCTGATTTCGAATGTCGACTTGCAAAGTGAATGATTCGACGGTTTTGGTTGTGAACTTTTGGTTCAGTAAAGAGGTATCAGGTGGCTTGATACTTCATTGTGTCGTGCTTCCAGCTTATTGTTGGTAGTGGATCTTAGAATATTTTGCTCTTCTTTTGCAAGTACATTGGCTGCAAACAATGTGCTGTCGAAAGTTGGGACGAAATACTCTTTCCTCGTTTGGGACTTTTAGATTGGGTCGGTGTTTTCTCTAGATTGTCTTGTGAGAAAGTTTGAGTGATGGTCATCTCTGACCACGTAGCGAGTCTTGGGTTACTCCCTGGCAGGTTTTGCGCAGTTGATTTATCGTCACTGTAGATGGTTTTGACTCTGGCTCGTTAGCTCTATAGTTGTGCCTTCCACAGCTAAAAGGTTTGTTTGGTTAGTAGTCTCGGCCTTTTTGCCGGGAGGTTCGGAATCACGGTTGATGAGTGGCTTGAGCCTAGTTGTTGGCTTTGATTGTCACGGTATGTGATAGAGTATAAGGTTTGCGTCTCGACTTATCGTGCAAACCTTGGATTAGTATGCTGGTCCAGTTATTTTGTGACAGGTGCGCCTGGGTCTCAATGAGACAGGTGTTTGGTGTTGCTAGGAACACCGATCGCTAGGGTCCCTTTGGGACGGCAGCGACAAGGTCTCGTGGAGACAGGTGTTAGGCATCACTGATGGTTATTATTGCGATTAGCAACCCTGTGCACCAAGTAATGGACTTGCATAGAACGTATGTTGGTTTGATTGAAATATTGAGCAAACAAATTGTCCAGCTTAATTGGTATTGTCAGCCTTGGATCTTTTGGCCAGGCAGAAGGTGAGGTCTTGGACCTAGGACTGTCGAAATGCCGCAGGTGGCTTTCCGCTAATGGGGATTTGACTTCAGCTGTTTGTGTTTTAAACTGGTGGGAGACTGTGGTCTCCGAGGTGAGTGTTATTGACTCAAATTTTTGGGACAACGATATGCCTTCGCTCAAGGTGAGCTTATTGATGTTGTCGGCTAGTCAGAGTGTGTCGTTTTGACCTACAAAAATATACTCCAGACTTGTGGTGTGGTCCCGTGAACTTTCGATGTAGTTGAGTCGATTATTGCTACGCAGAACAAGGTTGGGGGGACTCAGAGTTTCTGGGTGGTAAGTTATCTCAGATTTGGCAGTTATGGAATCAGATAATCTTGGTTGCGGCATGATTTTGCCCGCAAGTTATCGGATGGTGTTGATCCCAGTGGATTTTGATTTATAGATTTTGAGTTGGTTATTTCCCTCATCTTGTTCGAGTGGAATCGCAGTTCAATTCTTCCCTTCTTCGGAGGTTGATTTACCTAGATTCAAGGAAATATGACTGACTAGTACTCACAGGTGATACCGCAGTGGTGGAGTGATATCCGGTCGAGTGGGAGATTTCGACTGTATAATTTAGTTGGTACCTAATAAAATTTTGTATTGCCTGTACGGTAATGAATATATTATTAGGCCAAGTGGGAGAATGTTGGATGTGACCTACGTGATTTATTCAAGGCGATCCATAAAGATACAGTCGGTCTACTTAAGTCGATCTATAAAGATATGATAGATCTAACAGTTAGGATGTATCTGAACACGTCCTTGTTGGATGGACGTGATTTAACATTTTTACATAAGTTATATATAAATATGTAACATACGGGAGTCCCGGTCTAACCCTAATCCTATTTTCTATGACAGCTCCATCTCCGGAAATAAAGGAATTAGACTTGAAACATCCCGCTTTTCGCAGATTGTGAACAAGGACGAACCACAATAAAAAATTGTCGTCTATAATTCAGTTTTAGAAATCAAAATCATAATAGAAGGTATGATCTTAATTTTTATTAAAGTTTTAACCAAAAAATGCTATGAGGCTTCATATTTATTAGAGCCTAACATATTATACTAACATATTATAGTAACATTTTATACTGAAGAGCTTTTTTTTTTTTTTTTTTTTTTGCCAATTCTCTTCGAATCTGTTAAATTGTTTGGTTTCTAAATAGAAATATTCCTTTGTATACGATTATCTGCAAAAAATATTTCTATGCACTTCATATATATTCATTTTTTTTCCTACGTACTTTCCTGCTCGGTTAAATCGAATCGGATGCGCCCATAATCGGACTCGATCTGACGGATTTTATGTTATCTAATTGGATTATGATTAATCTCGCTTTCAAATTGAAAAGCTAATTAGAAATAAATTCTAATTATATTAGGATAACAATTAATAACTGATTTGGCCTTATATCTTAAGCACCTATTAGAATTTTGGAATCCCTTATAAATATACGGGTGATCCCACATAAAAGATAGAATGAAAAAAAAAGAGAAACCACATTCTCCATTAACCTATTGTTCTAGAGGGATTTGAACGGTGGATTTGCGATCGTGCTTGTTTGTAGTTCGATCACCGCGAGTTTGGGGCTTTAAAAGACTTTCAAGGACGATCCAAGGACACGTTAATCAACCTCTACGATCTGGGCTCGTCGCGTAATAGCGCGAATCGCTTCCGCAAAAAGGTACGAACGAATACTTCCGCTGCATTCTACACAGCTCATATTGAGTTTTTTCTACACTGCTCATATTGAGTTTTTTTTGTTTGTTATTCATACTCTTCCGTTCTCTTTTATACATTCGCTAAATTTCTATTCACTCTTTTATATATGTTTTTTTCGGGTGCCTTTGTTATTACTGAATCTTTTATTTTTACGTCTTCAAACACTTTTATTTTTGCAGTTCTCTTTAAATTTATTGAACCTTTTTCAAATTAAGCTACTTTTTAAATAAAAAAATATTCATCATATTGCATGGATTTCTACACTAGTGGTAAAGAGTACGGCAAACGAAACAAGCTCGAATTTCGTCAGTTTGTGGGAGTATGAAATCGTCTTCTTAATTCGTGATCACATGTAACGCAGCAGCAGGCGGCAGGCGGCAGGCAGCAGCCAAGCTGAGATGGTGCTGCTGTTGGCGCGAGCCAATTACAATTCCCATTCCCCGCCTGCCGCCGACCCAGCCCTCGGCCTTCTCCCGCGCTGCAAGAATCCGCGGGACTTTCGCCCTCTCCATGCCCGCCTCATCACGACGGGCCTCCTCTGCGACCCCTCCGTCGCCGCCCGCGTCGTCCTCCGCCTCTGCTCCTCCCCCCACCCTCCCCTCCGCCGCCTCGCCCGCCGCCTCTTCTTCTCCCTCCTCGACCCCTCCGACTCATCCGAGCGCTCCGACCCGTTCCTCTGGAACGCCCTCATCAACTCCTCCTCCTCCCCCGTCCGAGCGCTCCTCACCTTCTCCCTCATGCTTTCCCGCGCCACCGTCGCCGCCGATGCCTTCTCCTTCTCCCTCGCCCTCAGGGCCTGCTCGCGCGCTTCCTCCCTCGCCGTCGGCTTGCAGATCCACTCCCTTATACTAAAATCCGTGCACTCCCCGAATCTCTACCTTCAGAACGCCCTGATCGCTTTGTACTCCAAATGCAGGCTCTGCGGCGCTGCCCGCCAGGTGTTCGACAGAATTCCCGTCAGGGACTCCGTCTCTTGGAACTCGATGATCGACGGCTACATCAAGAACGGCGACATGGATGCGGCGGAAAACCTTTTCGACCGGCTCGGCGATGCAGATAGGAATTCGGTGACCTGGAATACCATGATCGGCGGGTATGCCTCTTCGGTTGACGGGATTGATGCTGCGCGTGCTCTGTTCGACCGCACGCCTGTGAGAGATTTGGTTTCGTGGAATCTGATGATTGACGGTTTTGTTAAGTGTGGGAGATTGGCGGATGCGGAGTGTTTGTTTCAGCAAATGCCTAAGAGGGATGTGATATCATGGGCCAACATGATTAATGGTTACATGGATGCTGGGATTATTGGCATGGCTCGGATGCTGTTCGATGAAATGACCGGGAGGGATGTGATTGTGTGGAACGTCATGATTTGCGGCTACGTGAATAACGGGAAATTTGTCGAGGCGTTGCATCTCTTTAATGAGATGCGAGCGGAATGCGACGTTTCTCCTGATAATGTAACTCTAGCAGCTGCGCTTTCTGCTGTGTCTGAGTTGGGCCGCCTGTGCGATGGTATTGCTATACATGACTATATCAAAAGAAATCACTTATCTTTAGAGAGGAAGCTAGGTGTTGCCCTAATTGACATGTACTCAAAGTGTGGTAGGCTAGATGATGCATTGGAGGTATTCGAGGTTGCAGGAAGGAGCATCGATCATTATAATGCACTGATCGGTGGTCTAGCCATTCATGGCTATGGTGAGATCGCTCTCAAGCTCTTCTCAGAGCTGAGGAGGTGCTTGTTGAAGCCTGACGATATTACATTTGTTGGGCTTCTCAGCGCTTGCAACCATGCAGGTTTAGTTAAGGAAGGTTTGATTTGCTTCGAAATTATGAGGAGAGGTTACGGCTTGGAACCTAAGTTGCAGCATTATGCTTGTGTGGTTGACATTCTTGGTCGTGCAGGCCATTTGGAAGAGGCATGGAGGCTCATTGAGAGCATGCCGATTGAACCAAATGATGTTGTGTGGAGGTCCTTGCTTAGTTCCTGTAGAACCCATGGGAACTTTCAGATCGGTCAAAGGATAATGGAAAAATTATTAGGATGGAGTGGTTTCAATTCTAGTTCGTATGTACTTCTGTCTAATCTTTATGCGAGTGTGGGGATGTGGCGTGATGTTAGTGAGATTAGAATGGCAATGAAGGAGAAGGATGTAAGGAAAGTTCCTGGATGCAGTTGGGTTGAAGTTGATGGTATTATTCATGAATTTGTTGTCGGGGATAGTTCATACTCGCAAGCACAACAAGTTTACTCTGTCTGAGCACTTATATACAACTAAAGTTTATAGTTCCCATGTTTTATGGATTGTACATGCCAATTTTAAAATTTTTCTTGTCTATATCAGATTAAGCTCAGGTATAACCTATAGAAGTTCAGTAGCATGCGTCTAAATCATGCTCACTTTGTTTTCCAGTAAATATTTTCAGTTAATATTTATATGGCTAAATTACAGAAATCCCTTGTCAAAATTCGATTTTTCACGTTTCCTCCCTGTCATTTAAAAACCTACACTTTGCCCTCTTGTAAAATAAAAAATGTTTACTTCACCCCCTGCCGTTAGTGATCCGTTAGAGTTCCGTTTATAAAGTATTATTATATATTTTTTTATGCCAAGAATGCCCTCAGCCTTCTCTCCTGTTGCCAAAAATAGTGAGGGACAAAATAGTTATTTTGTCATCACAGTTTATACCGTACCCTCCTATGACCATTTTTTATTTTACAAGGGGGCAAAGTGTAGGTTTTTTTAAATGACAGAGGGGAAAAGTGAAAAATCGGGTTTTGATACGGGGGTTTTATGTAATTTAGCCTATTTATATATATGTTCCTAAGTTTCTCTGGCATTTTCAGAAGTTCATTTGCATAGTTCTTTGCCGTTGCTAGTAATATCTGTAATTTAGTTGTCTTTCCATTTTCTTCGTCTTTCTCCTTTTGCCCAATTGTATTCTTGTATGTAATAGAACTTGTTATGTACAGTTTTTGGCGAGAAGAAATAATATCAACTTTTCAATTCCCAAATTGGAAACAGAGAGTCCTCTTGCTTTCTTCTCCTCAAGGGCCAGAACAAGATATCTGGTGAGATCCACCTCAGGCATGGCTTCACCACTCCAGTACAAACTAAGAGTTGCCGGTGAAGGTGAGGACCATCGCCAAAGTGTGGATCAGGATGTCTTCCAAGGAGAGCACCGTCACCAACAATACTTCTTTAACCTATAAATCAGTGATGTTGCTTGACTGTGCTGTATTCAATTGATGCCGGAAGTCTTGTACTCTGTCTCACAGCACCACCAGTCCTCATCCTCTCCATGTCAGCCATGCCAAGGACATTCTCTTTCCCGTCCTCTGCCCGCTACCCATTGTCATTATTGATTCAGATTTGTCTGCTTTTGGATCTTCAGATCTGATAGTTTTATGGCTTCTATGACTTCAACCCCTATGACCGCTCCGACTCCGACCCGTATTCCTGCAATTGCTTGATTGGATGTTAACTTAATAGACACCAACTATCACAAATGGTCAGTTTCTTTGAAATTTCAGTTCGATGCTCAGGCAAACTGATGGCACTACACCACCGACGAATGCAGAATTGGTTAGTGATTGGGCTTTTCCTGATTGATGTGCTGGAGGAATTATTTCTTCATCCGTTTATGTTGACATTTGCATGCTGTTGGCAAGTTTTACCACTGCTCAGCAAAAGTAGGCACACTTTCAGAGTCTTTATGAGCAATTAAGTTATGCTTAGTCGTAAGCTGAGTTTCAAGGACTCTAATTGGCACATCAGGGTGAATGCTCAATTCAAGAGCTTTACAACTTTATGCAAGCTCGCTAGCGTCAACTTCATACTACGGAAGAGCCCTTATGTGCTACCAGCTCAACCTGCAGGTATGCTAGAAAACAAGAGTAAGGGATCAACAATGACTCTTTCAGTTCCTTGTGCAGCTCCTCCCAGAGTTTGAAGCTTTGCGAGGGCAACCTTTGCACAGATCTCCACTTTCGACTCTCAGTTCAGCATTGGCTGAACCTGTTGCAAAAGAGAGACGTCTTCGAGTCTTGGCTTCTTCTACATCTTCTATGCCAATTGTTCTTGCAGCACCAGCTGATCAGTCAATGCCTCAAGCCATTGGCTCCGCTCTCTCTGTATTCTAGGGTTCTTACAACACCAGAAAAAAAAAGAAAAAAAGAAAAAAAGAAGAAAAGAACGTAGCATTCAGTGTCGGTGTTGTCTTCTCTGGGCTCATACTGTATAAGAATGTCAACAGAAGAAACAAGCACACTCGTTTTGTTACTTGAGACAGAATTATCCTATTACCCTTGTTGTTCCCTCTCCTGGCCCACCACCTTCTCCTGCACCAGATCAGTCTTCTGATTAGGATGCACGTACTGTAAATCTAAGCCTGCCATAACTGATCCAATTGTTTCAGTCCTCCCACTTAGCATCTTATGAACATGCATTTTCAGCTACAGTACGTCACGCAAACTATTGACACATTCTTTCCACATTTACACTGCTGATGGCTTTTCTCTTCTTGTCACACATTATGGTTCAATTCCTTCCTATACATTTGATAATTTTTTTGTTCCATCTGTTCATCAGAGTTATTCATAAATGTTATTTTTTCAGACAAATGTCCTAGATGAGGATGTACCTGTTTGGTATTCTTACCTCAACATAAGTGGAATAAATTGTCTCCCAAATTTGCTTCTTTGGTTACAGTTATGAGCATAAAGGATATTGCTGTTATGATCTGGTTGCTCGTCGTCTTTGTATTTCACGAGATGCCATATTCTTGTAATCTTCTGCATTTTGCAAATTCCTCTCGTGATGACCTAACTTCTTCCCAGACAACTGTCCTCCACTTCTGACGGCCCCATCCTCTCCCCTCCTGTTAGTGAACCCATTGCAAACAAGAATATCAAATCATTTGACTTATCACAGGTTCCATCTAACAACAACAACCCGGTTGATGATCAAGCATATTTCGTGTTTTGCTACCCACTTTGTTTACGCAAGCCAAAACAAGTATTTGGTTGTTTCACTTCATATACTTCCAAATTTCATAGCTTTTCTGCAGTTGTTCATGATCATTTTGAGCTTTTTTGTAGTTGTTCGTGAAGCCACGGTCATCCCTGAATGGTGTGATGCCATGACTATTGTACTCAAGGCGTTTGCAACATACTTATACATGGGATATTGTTCAACTGCCACTCTTTGAATTTGGACTCCAAAAGCCATTTCATAAAAAATCCACAAGTTTTGAGCTTTGCAAAACCGGGTCGCGCTTATTCAATTTGCAGATTCGCCTCGGATTTTCGCCATCGATGAAATACTCTATTCTTTTTCTCCCTTCGTCTTTGTTTCTCTCCTCTTTGCTTTTTGTTATGTTTCTTTCCTTTCGTGTTTTTTTTTTTTCCTTTCTTTATTTTTTTTTTTCTCTTCGACCCTCATCGCCTCCTCCACCGTCTTCACAGCCCTCGGCAATGGTAACGAGGGCAGCGCCGCTTCCTCTTCCTCCATCTCCTCCTCCGTCGACATCGGTGGCCCTCGGCGACGGTAACGAGGGCGGCACCGCCTCCTTTTTCTCATCTTCGCCTCCGCCTTCGCCGACACTAAAGAAAGAGAACTCGGAACAGGCATGGGTGAGGGTAAAGCAGACGTAGACGATGAGGTCATGGTCGAGGAGGTGCTCGCCGCCCATAAGGGTGAGGAAAAAGACGCGCTCATCTCCAAAGAGCGAACAAAGATGCAGAGGATAGAAAAAAAAAAGAATAAAAAGAAAAAAATAAAGAAAAAAATTTGTCTCTTTGAAATACTATTATTATATATCGTTACTATTATCGGAAAAGGCCAAAAATCAGAGAAAAAGGAAGAAGAAGATGAAGGTTGCATTGTTAAAATTAAGTTGCACTGTTTTACAAAAAATTGCACTGTCTAAGGTGAACGTTGCACTCTTTGAAATAAAAATTACACTATTTGAAACAACAGTTGCACTCTTTTGAAGAATATTACACTGTTTAAAAAAAATTACACCGTTTCTCTTTTTCTTCCTCCTCTTCCTCCTTTCCCTCGGCGATGGCCTGCATGGCGTTGACGTCGAGCGAGACCGGCGCTGCCTGCACGTCGTACTACAGAGGCCACGAGCCGTTGCTCGGGACCGCAAACGGGGCGGCGCGCAGCAGCGCGACGTCAATTCGGTGGAAGCTAAGCATGAAGCCGACCTCCGAGAAGCCCGTGGCGGCAGTACAGTTGTCGTTCTCAGCGACCACCGTGAGGGCCATCCGGACGCCGAGCATGTCGGACTGGTCGTAGTCGAGTCGGCCCAGGTGCGTCGTCGGTACGCCGGAGGGGAAGAAGGAAGAGGAGGAGGATGAGGAGAAATGGTGTAAATTTTGCTCAAATTGTGCAATTTTTGCCTAAAGAGTGTAATTTTTCAGACAAAAATTACACCTTTGGAGATGAGAGTTACATCTTTGGGCAAATATTGCACCATTTGGGCGAAATTTATGCCATTTCTCTTTCTCATCCTCTTCCTCCTCTCTTTCTTCTTCTCCTCCGCTTCACGTGCCAGCACGCACCTGGGCCGGCTTGACTACGACCAGTCCGGCATGCTCGGCATCTGGATGGCCCTCATGGTGGTTGCTGAGAATGACAACCGCGCGGCTGCCGCGGGCTTCTCGGACATTGGCTTCATGCTCAGCTTCCACCGGATGGACGTCGCGCTGCTGTGCACCGCCCCATTTGCGGTCCCGCGCAATGGCTCGTGGCCACTGCAGTACGACGTGCAGGTGGCGCCGGTCCCGCTCGACGCCAACGCCATGCAGGCCATCACTGAGGGGAAGGAGGAAGAGAAAGAGAAATAGTGTAATTTTTTTAAAACAGTGTAACATTTATCAAAAGAGTGCAATTTTTATTTCAAAGAGTGTAATTTTTATTTCAAAGAGTGCAACGTTCACCTGAAACAACGCAATTTTTTTGTAAAACAATGCAACTTAATTTTAACAGCGCAACCTTCATCTTCTTCTTCCTTTTTCTCTGATTTTTGGCCCATTTCGATAGTAATAACGATATATAATAGTCTTTCAAAGAGACAATTTTTTTTCTTTATTTTTTCTACTTTTTTATTCTTATTTTTTTATATCCTTTGCATCTTTGTTCGCTATTTGGAGATGGGTGCATCTTTTTTCCTCACCCTCATGGGCGGCGAGCACCACCTCGACCATGACCTTATCGTCTTTGTTTGCTCTACTCCCACCCACACTCACTCTAAGTTCTTTTTTTTCCGGTGCCGGTGAAGGCGGAGGCGGAAAAGAGGAAAAGGAGTCGGCGCCGCCCTTGTTACCGTCGCCAAGGGCTGCCAATGCCGACGAAGGAGGATATGGAGGAAGAGGAAGCGGTGTCGCCCTCATTACCATCGCTGAGGGCAGCGAAGACGGTGGAGGAGGCAATAAGGGTCAGAGAGAAAAAAATAACAAAGGAAAAAAAAAAGAGAGAGACAAAAAGAAGAGAGAGAAAGAAAAAAAATAAGGGTATTTTCGCCCGTTGGCGAAAAATCCGATCCGAATCTGCAAAATTGAAAAAGGTGGCATAGTTTTGCAAAAGCTCTAAACTTGTGGATTTTTTATGTAAATTGGTCATCTATAAAATTAAAACCAACTCTAGTGGTTCCATTGAGCACTACAAAGCTCATTTGGTGGCTCATGGATTTACTCAAGAACAAGACATTGATTACGAAAACACTTTTGCACCTATTGCTAAAATGACAATTGTGCGATTGCCTCTTGTAGCATACCGGATTTTTTTTATTAAAAGTAAATATAAATAAAAATAGTATGAGATACTGTTTTTATTGGACTTAGACAAGTAAATTATACGTCATGATTGACTCGTGCGGAAATCGGAGTGAAAATAGAAGATTGAGAATTTTCTGTGTGAGACCGGGCTGATATTTTAGCAGAAAATGCACGGTGTCAGAAAATTCTGAAAATTTGGGAATATGTTAGGATTATTTTTATGAGGCTAGATTTAAAGTTTCATGCCATTCTGACACCCGGAAGGTGAAAAATAAAATCCGACAGTTATCTGATAAAGATTACAGTTCGGTACAGCTTTCGGTGACCAAACGGGGTCGAAACTGAAAGATTAAAATTTTTTTCATTAAGTAAGGTTAAACTGATTGTGACTGCCAAATTTGAGCTCAATCGGACGTTCAGAAGGGCAGACGAAAAATATATGTACCTGAGCTACAATCTGATGTGAATAGTATTTTGGGAGTATATATAGGTGAACTTGCACTCTTTTTTCTCATTTGTGCCCAACCCGAGAGAGAGACTTGGAGAGCAAGTTTGTTTTCTCTTTTTCTCTCTTTCTCTCTAGTTCTCACCCCTCACTCCTTTTCTCTTCTAATCTCTCCACAAAAGAGAATTAATTGGAGAAGAAGTTGGAGTAGAATCCTTGAAAGTTGGAGAGTAGCTTGGAGCTCAAGCTTTCATCTTCTTCCTCTCTATTAGAGAAAGCTTTGGAGGTAAGCTTTGGTAGTAACTATGGTAGATTGCTAAGGAATGATTCGTATGCTCTAGGAATGGGTTTAGAGAACTCCCTAGATGCTAATAACATGTTAATTGCATGAATCAAGTTCCAATTTGGTGATTTCTTGCAATAGTAGCATGTTAAGGCTCAAATTGGGGTTTTGCAATATGTAGAGGTTTGATCTAAATTGAGCATGTATAAACCTAATTGCTAGGTTTTCTAACGCGTTGGCGAAGTCGGTTCGGCGATACGACGAGGCTACGCGAAGATATTGAAGAAAAGGCCGATTTCGGTACAGATTGTCGCAGCTCGCGACGTAAGCTTCCAAAAATCACGAAACCGGAATTGTAGCATCGTGACATCACCTAAAGTCTTGGAGCTAAGAGAGTCGCAGGCACGAAGGATCGCGTGGAGCTCTCGGTGGGTTTGACCTCGCTACAAATGAGAAAATCTCATTTATGTGGATTTAAGTATCGTAAAAATATAAAATCACGTATTTTCATGATAGACGTATTATTTGTGAATTTTATGCTTTCATAGATGCAAATTGCTCGTTATTGCTTTTGACTTACCCGTTTCTTTTGTGCCTAGTGGTGCAATGAGCTGAGGTCAGTAATTGCCCACTGGGAACTATAAATTATAGTTCTCACGCCCCCTGTTTTCTGTTTTCTTTCAGAGCCTTCCACGCCGGGAGAGGCTAGGGACCGTGGGAAGGGCGTCGCTTCGCGTTAGCCCTTTAGAGAGAGATGAGCTTAGGTGGTCTACCTCTTGACGTATTTTCTTTTATTTTGCGAGAGGTTGAGGGTTTCACCAGTGTACTAGAGACCACCATTTTTGTACTTTTGAGACTGATAGCGTACTACTTATGGTTTCTTTTTTTTGTCTAGCCTTACTTCTGTACTTTGGTGTAGATGATAGTACTTTACTCGCTCTGATATCATTAGTTGCTAGTTATTTTACTT
>NC_033642.1:3578402-3596292 GCF_001540865.1 Ananas comosus
TTAGCGCGTGGATCTCGCGTGAAGACCGTGGATTCGGTGGGCGTTTCGTGGAATCGAGGCGTGTGTGGCTGCAAGGATTTGCAGTGTGATCGGTTGGAGGATTTCAAGCGATCGAGGACTGGCAAAGATATTCTACAACGAGAATTCGGTATTTCGAGTCTTGTATTTTTGATAAATCACTTGTACTCATGTTTTCTTAGTGGATTTCTTTGTGTGGTCGGTCCCGTGGGTTTTTCTCTCCGGTTTGGAGTTTTTCCACGTTAATTCTCGGTGTGCTGATTTTATTTTTCCGCATTCTATTTTAAATTTGCATCGAGTTTCGAGATTGTTGCCGTTTACACCTATTCACCCCCCTCTAGGTGTCTTTTACCTTTTAGATCCTAGGAATTCATATCTCACACAAGCCACCAAAAGGAAGAAGAGAGGGTGTGGGTGAAGTTCCAAGCCTCCAACAAGCTCTCTCCTTCTTCTTCTTCCTCTCCTTCTTCTTCTTCTCTCTCTAAGAGCAAAGGGAATGGTGGAATGAGGGAGAAGAGAAGAAGAAGTAGCCATATATGCCCTCTAGTGTAACAAAATCCAAAGAGGCCCCTCAAAAATCCAATATTGCATCAGCCCGGTCTGGGCAATTTTCGCCCAAAGGGACCGATCTCTCCCCACCAGGGACCGCTCTCTCGTGTCGAACCCGAGAAACCATCGTTCGGGAACCGGTCTCTCCCCGCGCGGGACCGGTCTCTCACTGCGAAGACGCGCTCGAGGATCGGTGTCACGCCTCGAGACCGCTACCAATTTGGTCCGGCCCCGGGCGCGTCAAACAGACGTCGGACGGACAGGACCTCCCCTGTCCGCCCAAGGCTAACCAACAGATCATGTATAAGAATTTACCCAGGAATCAATTCATAAATACACGATCACAAAGAGCACCACCAGTGCTAACAACTAAGAGCAAGATACAAGTATGAAGCATACAAGTAGATAAAGAGAGAAGATGCTATCTATTACATTCATTCGACTTAATACATTTAATTACATCTTTTACGTTCTTCCAAAATATAGATACAATCATTCAAACCTCACCCTATACAACATCTACTCTCAAACATAAATACAGGGTAAAGCTAATGCAAAGGTAGGTAGCTAATGCAACTAGGGCGCCAAGCCCTTACCGCGATCCTCGCCGTGTGAACTCGCGCTCGGCCCTGCAGTAAAATGGGGTTGAGAACTAACTTCCTTAGTTCCCAGTGGGTTCGGCCGCCGACTCCGCCGGTCTCCCCACTAGGTCCAAGTGGGCACAAGTAGATAACCGGATAGATAAATAGGTAATAAGCAAAGCGGTAAAGACAGGATAGTAAAGCTACACTACTATGCCCGAATCATAAACATATGAATGCACGTACAATGAAATGGTAAGCAACTAACCCGTCGACATGTCCAAAAAGTAAAGCTATGCACTTATTCATCAATCTTATTTACTTATTTCTTAATCTCGTGGCTTCTCTGAAAGCTTGCCTACTGCTCACTAGCCATCTCGAAGGTAGGGAGGGTCAACTCACACTACGAACCGAGACCGTCTGCCGGGACCCAAAATAGGCAATCCCTTGGGACCCAAAATAGGCAATCCCACGTGACCAATTCCGGAGCGCACTTCTTGTGTGGGGCTTCCATCACAAGCTAAAACAGACCGTGATCATTATCCAATTCTCTCCACTCTAGGGTACCCTATCCTCTAGGGTTACTACCATCATGTGGTCCATAGGCGTCGTATACACCAAATTCAACATGTATCACTTGTTTTCTTATACACTATCAACTAGGTTGCCACTCGTCCATTGTTTACTATCGACTAGATGCTACTCGTTCTTTGTTTAACATTAGACCAACCATTGAGCCCATCTCTTTCTCTGCACTATAGGATTCACAAGTTTCGACCCAATCCTTATCGGTCCACTATATCAAGTATCCAATACATGCTACGATATCAGCAAGGAAAGTATAAGGAAAGAGAATGCACAATCATCCTATAATGCAATAATATAAGATGCAAGAATCGAAATGTACTAAGACATAGAAGGGAGCCCAGTTGCTTCGGGATGGTCACCACCCACCTCGTGGCGATGCCGTGACTCTTCGAATGTGATTCGCCGACGTTTCGACGCCTCGTTGGCCGTCCAGGCGAAAACGATGCTCCGAGGGTCTTCTTTGGCGATAACTCCGCACCCACTCGACGGATCAACGAACCGTCTTCGCCGACACGTTCAGGGACCTAGCAATTAGGTTTGCGATCACTCAAATTAGATCAAAACCCTAAATTTGCCAAAATCCCAAATCGAAGCCCTAGGTTTCAACAATGGAGAAATCCGCGGTGCGAGCTTCGATTTCGAGCTCGAACCATCTCCCTAGCTTCAATAGGTCCCATTCGAACCATTTCTAAGCTGTAAAACCCCCCAAACCCTAGAAACACCATTAAAGGGTTTAAAGCTTACCTTCAGAAGCTTAGTCCAAGAAGAAGAAGTAGATAAGGAAGGTGGTCTCCACATTTGTCTTCTTCTTCTCCTACTTCTTCTCCTTTCTCTTCCTTTCCTTCTTCTTCTCTTTCTTTTCTTTTCTAGAGAGGGAGGGAGAGAGAGAGAGTAAAAGGGAGAGAGAGCAAATGAGATGGAGAGAGGGGTCCCCAAGCCTTCATATAGGCCATTTTGCAGATAGCCCCCTCAACTTTTCATTTCCTGAAACAGCCCTCCTTGGGCCATTTTCGCAGTGAGGCACCAGTCCCAGCTCGGGGAGACCGGTCCCCGAAAGCTGCACAGCCAGGCAGAGGGGATTTTCGCGTTCGGGAACCGGTCCTTGCTTGAGAGACCGGTCCCGGGGAGACCGGTCCTTGTCCGATAGACCGGTTCCCGAGAGCTGCATTCTCGGGACTTAGCCAAATTTCGGCTAGTCTCGCTGGGCCAACGTTCGGGAACCGGTCCCTCACTGCCAGGGACCGATCTCATCAGAGACCCCCGCAGCCCAGCCTGATGGAACCGGTCCCTCCCTGCCAGGGACTGGTCCCCGAGAGCAATTCTGCTCCAGTGCAGATTTTGCACTGGTGCTCCCGCGGACCTTTCCTTAATGCACTTTATGCATTATTATCACCTTCGGACCTTCCGAAGCTTACGCACTCGACAACTGGTCGATTCTAATCGAAGTCTAATCCTCGAGTTTCGAGAATTCACTTCCTAACAACCGGTCTTGCCCGCCAGGGACCGGTTGCCTCAGGGCTGCCGCAACACTGCTCACTGGGGGACCGGTCTCTCCTATCAGGGACCGGTCCGCGAGAGTAAAAACTCTCAGGACTCATCCAGAACTCAAGTTTTCGAACTTTTTGGATCGGAAAACATTCCACGATCCTCCACCAAGTATGGAAAAGCTCGAAACACAACCAATCACTCGAACCTCGCAATTTGCACAGGTCCAGTATGTTACACGAGTTGATAGATGGTCTACCTCTCGATGTTTTTATTTTGGAGAGGTTGAGAGATGTACTAGTGTATTAGAGACCACCTTTTTGTGTACTATTTTGGACTGATATTGTATAACTCTATGTTTCACTCTTATTACTTTAGTATTATCCTTTTACCTTGTTGTAGATGATAGATCTATTTGTGCTCTGATATCTCTAGATGTTGTTTATCTTTGGTTTATTTTTCGCTGTTGATGTAGACGCCTTATATGTGTTGACATATGGCGGGTCTGGGCACGCTACCGGGAGGGCCTCTGCCGGTCCCGGGGCGTGACACTTAACCTCTTCGGCCTTGCCACCACCGAAAATGCTTAAGCCGGGTTAAGAGTTTAGCCCTATTATATCTCATATATAGGACATCTAGGGTCTCACAATCTCCCCTCCTTTGAGCCCTGACGTCCTCGTCAGGCTCAGACTCACAAGTACCAGGCGATGTGAGACTCATCTTGCTAGCCCGTCATCCAGACCCAGGCTCAGCCGAGACTCATCTCACACTTCCGGCTGGTAATTGGCTCTGATACCATCTATGACGCCCCAACTTCCCAGGGGGTCACCCATCCTAGGACTACTCCCATCCTAGCACGCTTAACTCTCTTAACCTCTTGGGCCTTGCCACCACCGAAAGTGCTTAAGCCGGGTTAAGAGTTTAGCCCTATTATATCTCATATATAGGACTATCTGGGGTCTCACACTCGATGTCTTGCCGCACCTTTTGGAGATGAGGGTCCGTAGGTTGTAAACTCTTAATTCGCTCCAACAAGGACGGCTGGACAACAAGAGCCGACAATATAGCCGGAACCCCCGGAGCCACTATCTCAAGATCCAGTCGCTTCATCTCTTTGCATAATGGACTCTGAGTCGTGACCTTCAACACGAGGTTTTCCACCGACTTCCTGCAAAGTGCATCGGCGACTACATTCGCCTTCCCGGGGTGGTAAAGGATCGTGACATCGTAATCCTTTAATAATTCCAACTACCGTCGCTGCCGCATGTTCAGCTCTTTCTTCGTGAACAGATACTTTAGACTTTTGTGGTCTATGTATATCTCGCAACGCGCACTGTACAAACAATGCCTCCACAACTTGAGAGCAAATACCACCGCGGCTAACTCCAAGTCGTGGATAGGGTAGTTCTTCTCGTAGCTCTTCAGTTGTCGGGACGCATAAGCGATCACCTTCCCGTTTTGCATCAGAACACACCCTAACCCCAAATAGGACGCGTCGCTATATACCACAAAGTCTTCACTCTGCACCGGTAAAGCGAATACCGGGGTCGAAGTTAATCTTTCCTTCAACTCTTAGAAACTCCGAGCACACTCATCACTCCAAATAAACTTGGTGCCTTTCTGAGTCAGACGCGTAAGTAGAATCACGATCTTCGAGAAACCCTCCACGAACCGTCTATAATAGCCCACTAAGCCCACAAAGCTTCGGACTTTTGTGACATTAGTCGTGCGCGGCCAATCCTTGATCGCCTCAACTTTCTTCGGATCCACCGAGACCCTGCCCTCAGATATGACATGCCCAAGAAATACAACCTCCCTCAGCCAAAAATCACATTTCTTAAACTTAGCATATAGCTTCTTCTCCTAAAGGATTTGAAGCACTATTCTTAGATGCTCGGCATGCTCCTCGTCACTGTGAGAATAGACCAATATGTCGTCTATGAAGACTACGACGAACTGGTCCAAGTACTCTCTGAACACACGGTTCATTAAATCCATAAATGCTGCCGGGGCATTCGTGAGCCCGAATGGCATAACCGTGAATTCATAGTGCCCGTACCGCGTACGAAACGCAGTCTTCTGCACATCCTCCGGTTTAGTCTTCAGTTGGTGATAACCAGACTGCAAATCTATCTTCGAGTACACACATGACCCCTGCAACTGGTCGAACAAATCATCGATTCGGGGTAACGGGTACTTGTTCTTAATCGTGACCTTGTTGAACTCGCGATAGTCTACGCAGAGTCGAAACGATCCGTCCTTCTTTTGAACAAACAACACAAGGGCTCCCCACGGCGACACACTCGGCCGAATAAACTCCTTATCGAGGAGGTCTAGTAACTAAGCCCGCAATTCCTTCAATTCCGCCGGCGCCATTCGATACGGAACCTTTGAAATCGGCGCGGTTCCGGGAACCAAGTCTATGACAAACTCGATCTCCCGATCTCGCGGTATCCCCAGTAACTCCGCGGGAAATACGTCCGAAAATTCTCGAACCACCGACAGCTCCTCAAGGGTGGGGGCTACCCGTTCAACCTCTACAACGGTCGCCAAATAGGCTACACAACCGCTACTGACTAGCTTCCTTGCCCTCGTCGCTGATACCGTCGCAGCGAAACACGAGCTCTTGCACACCTTGTACGTGAACTCTTCTTGTCCTGGCTCACGAAACGTGATCACTTTGCTCTTGCAGTTAATAAACACGTAGTATTTCGAAAGCCAGTCCATACCCAATATGACGTCGAACTCTTTCAACCTCTTGAGCACCAACGTACGGATTGGCATTATCCAGTCACCTATTTGCACTGGACACGCCGAACACTCCGTATAAATATGAAGTGCAGGTCCAGGGCCCTCAACTCGCCACATGCTATCACTCTCTCGAATCTCTATGTCATGCATTCGTGCAAATGATCTACTTATGAACGAATGTGTGGCACCTGTATCAAACATAGCCCTGGAGCGAACTCCGTTAATCAAAACCATACCTGCCACGATCTCGTGTTGCTCGGCTTCCGCAGGCTCCTCAGCTTGAACCTGAGCGGTGAATACCCGTCTGCTTGGCGCTGATCGAGTCATCTTGGGCTGACGTGGTGCCATTGCACGTCCCGCCGATATGGCAGTAGGGGGAGCTCCTCCATAATGCGCCAGAGTCACTGGGGTCGACGCAATTGACGGGGTAGGCGGGGCCCTCGCTGGACAGTCTGTCACGCCCCGGGACCCAACGGAAGCTCGCCCGGCACGTGTCCAGACCCGCCATACGTCTAAAACATATAAGGCGTCTAAAGCAAAATGATAGATGAGACAATAAAAGAAAACAACTAGAAGTATCATAGCAATATACATCATCTAGGAACTAAAGCAATGGGAAGAGTAGAGAGCTGAAATCACTAAATAAACCATAAAGTAGTACAACCCAAGATCCAAATACAAGTGCTAAAAGAGTACATAGGTGGTCTCTATACATGGTAAACAAAATCTCTCACTCTCCCAAAACATAAAAAGAGGGGAAACCACCTAAGAGTAAAAGTGAATCCTCGCTATCTAGCTAGCAATCCCCTTGTCGCGGTCCCGTGCCTCCGCCGGTGCAGAGGGCTCTGAAAGGAAAACATAAAACAAAGGGCGTGAGAACTATTAAATAATAGTTCCCAGTGGGCAATTACTGACTTCAGTGAAATGCACCACTAGGCCCAAAACTAAGCAAGTATGGCAAGTAAGGCAGGTAAGAATAATATGAACAAATAAATCACTGAAATGGAAGCTCAATATAGCATGAAGTCACTACTTTCATTAGTAATAATCTACCACGTGATCTCTACTTAGCATAGATTTGCATAAGTAATAATCTAGCACATTATCTCTACTTAGCATGAATTTACATAAGTAATAATCTATCATATGATCTCTACTTAGCATGAATTTGCATAAGTCAGAAAGCAACTACTACAAGTAAGTGCACAAGAGTATCCAACATGTAAATACATAAGTATGCAACTAACCCAATGTCCACAATGTAAATAGTAAAGATGTCATTGTTTACTATTCTAGTCAATGTCCAAAAGGTACAATATGTTACCAGTAACCAAATCCTATGGAAGCTACCCGTAGGTAGTCCGAACTACGCCATGCCAACAATGGCCCCGTGGTAGTCAATATCCCCACTCTAGGAATGAGCCTCCCCCACGGCATCCCATTTTGGCACCCAATCCCACACGGGTAAGCATATGTCGCGATGGCTATCTCCGGAGTGCCGACTTGTAGGGAGCGACCCTCACAAGTATGTGCGAATGAGCACAATGGCATGCAAGCGAATAAGTCCGTCTCAGGTCCCAGTAGTTCATCACTGTTTCATCGGATCTAAAACCCGGAATACAGCACATGTCCCAAAGGCCTGCCTCTATGTCATCGTGTCTAAAACACGGAATATAGTAACTGTCTCAATGGCCTATCTCTATGTCATCATGTCTAAAACATGGAATATAGCAGATTTCCAGTGGCCTATCATCATGTCTCTAAGTTGTAGTTCAACAATTTTCTAGTTCAAGTGCCCCTTTATGACACTTTTGCTTACTATATCCCAATATGAATAATAAGTCCAAAAGCTTATCATTCTAATCATTTTCCACACGAGAAACATGATCTTATATCATTCATTAGAACATTAAACTCATGCATACTAACAATGCATATGCTTCTCTCTACAACATAGAGTCAATTTTTCATAATGCATAATATAGGAGTTTTAAGCATTTTAAAATTCATATAAATTCTATTCAACATGGATATACATGCATTTATAGTATACGAAAATATTTAACCACGTAGGAGGCATTTCCCCCTATTCCAATGAAGCCAAACCCACCGAAAGCTCCGCGCGGGCGTCCGAAACGTTAACGAAGCTTCGATAATCACTCCTAGCACCCTACGAGATAGACTAAGGGAGTTACAACATCGAAACGACAATTCATGAGTTCAAACATTAAGCAACTCAAGAAAATGGCTAAAAACTCACCGAAGATGGTAAAAATCTCTCTTGATCTCCAAAAGGGAGCAAAAATTCTTCAAAACCAACCTAAAGGAAGGTTCTAATAAGATTAATCAAGATCAAAAAGCCTCAACTCAAAAATCTCCATTTCTAACCCTAAATCTCAAAACCTAGGGTTCCAACTAGCAAAAAGCATCAAAACCAAAATCTAGAGGGAGAAGATAAGCTACAAACCTCTAAGAAGCTTCAAACCAAGCTCAAAGTCCTCTAGGTCCAAGAATCTTCCCTCAAACAAGCCTCGAGCCCAAGCTCCAAGCTTCAACCATGGTGGAGAATGCACCCAAAAGCACAAAGAAGGGATTAAACCTCTAAAACCCTAGTAGAAAGGAGATCAAATCCAAGTGGGATGGGGAAGAAGGGTTCCCTACCTCTTTTCCTGCTCCTTCAGCTCAAAAGAAGCCCTAGGGGGCGTGGGGTGCTAATATAGAGAGCCACAATTGCAAAAACACCCCTGCAGTTCAAACTGCTCAAGATCTGTCACTGCGTACCGGTACACGGGCCTGCGTACCGGTACACCTCCCACGAAAACGCCAAACTCGAGCCTCGGGTTTGCACGAAATCTGTCTGTGTACCGGTACACCTACCCGTACCGGTACTGCCATCAGCGCGTACCGATATAGCCATCAACCTCGTACCAGTACACAGCCCTGCTGAGGCTACCCGAGAGCTGACCAAAAATATGATTTTTCGGGTTTTGGTGCTAGGTTTTAAACTTCCAATCTCGGGGTTCGAACAATGGGTCGAAACACTGTCAACGACCCTCCACGAAGTGTGAAAAAGCTCAGAACACGAAACAAACACTCAAACCTTGCAATTTGCAAAGGTCCAGTGCGTCACACAGTCACGGCTCAAGTGCCCTTCTTGCCCACAGTTATAGCACTTGCCTTGGCGTTGCCTACACTGCGGCGCTCTGTGACCCCCACCACCGCAGATAGCACACCTTTGCGTCCCTCGACTCCACGACTGTGTGCGCGGATACTTCAGAGGCTTCTTAAAACTTGATTGTCCCCCCGAACCACCGTCTAGTCGCTTCTTTCCTTTGTCCTTGGATCCCGCCATCAGCTCACGTTCTTCTCGCACATAGGCATCTCCGTGCTCTGCCCATAACACTCGATCGAAGACCTCAGCAAAGGTCGTGAGCTTGAACAACTGCACAGCCTTGTAAATCCCAGGCCGTAACCCTCGCAGGAACCAATCTGCCCGGTCCTGGTCATCATGGACAACCTCCAGGACACAGTCTATAATGTGGGAGAATTCTTGCTCGTAGTCCGCTACCGAGCAATCTCCCTGCCTTAGTGTGCGGAACTTCTCCTGCAGCTTTCGTTTCACCGTATCCGGAAAATAGTTGGTGAACATTGCCCTCTTGAACTCGTCCCACATCATAAGTGGAAGATTAGAAGGCCGATCTCGCCTCACTCTTTTCCACCACACCTTCGCCGTCTTCTCGAGACAATGGGTGGCAAGGTTCACCTTGTCCTTTTCCGGAGTATAGAGATCCTCGAAAAGGGTTTCCATTGAGTCAATCTATGACTCGACCATCGACGGCTCCACCTTTCCTCCCTCAAAGATTGGCGGGTCGAACTTCTTAAACCTTATAAGAGCCATCAATATGCGCTCCCGCTCTACTTCCTAAGCCGCCGCATCTGGTGTTGCCGTACCCGAAGCCGCCGGAAGCACACTAGTGTACTCATTCTAGACTCTCGGTGTCATGTTGTCGGCCGCCAACACTCTCACTTCAAGCTAAGAACTAATACCACTTGAATCCGTCTCTATTCACAACTAGAGACATATCGACAACTTCGACCCAATCGCATTATCTTCCACCACTCGACTTAGGTTCACGTTTCACTCACGCACCTATAGCCTTAAGGTTTACCGTCCTAGGGTCTCCTAGGTCGTCCTAGACTCTCTCTCTTTACTTGCTCTTAACTTGCTCTGATACCATAATTATCTGTCCCGCCCCGAGACCGCTACCAATTTGGTCCGGTTCGGGCGCGTCGAACAGACGCCGGACGGACGGCACCTCCCCTATCTGCCCAAGGCTCAAAAATAAGATCATGTACATAGAATTGCCCAGGAATAAATTCAATTACATACATGATAAAGCACGGAGCACCATAAGTGCTAACAAGTAAGAGCAAGGCACAAGTATACTATACAAGTGAAATAAGGAGAGATACATCTATCTATTACATCCACAAGGCATTCAACATTTAGATCCTTGATTACATTTACATCTCCAAAATGAACATTCATGATAATCTCCCAAATACACAAGCAACCTCCCAAAGTACATCATATGTCACGGAGTACACGAGGGTACACTAATGCAAGTGGAAGCTGCTAACTATACCTAGGGCGCGATGCCCTTACCACGGTCCTCTGCCGGTGCTCTCTCGCTAGGCCTTGCAACAAAGTGGGGTGAGAACTATATAAATATAGTTCCCAGTGGGTTCGGCCGCCGACTCCGCCGATCTCCCCACTAGGTCTAAGCAAGTATAAGCAGATAGATAGATAGATATCTTACTGTAAATGATTTATATAGAAAGAATTTCAAGATTCTACTATGCCTTTAAAACAAGAGTAAACCACATAGCCATGTAATCTCTAACATGCTACCATAACTCTATCAAGTATACCTGCAACTCTACTATGCTCAACATGCTTAACATGCTCGATATGCCCAATATGCTCAACTTGCATAATCCTCTTGAGTTTATTACCCAATCATCCGGCTTGCCCATAGGCGCGCCCTCGACTCACAACTCAAATCCGTCTATGAAGGGGGACTCGAACCACCCAAGGGATTGTCTGCGGGACCCCACATAGGCTATCCCTTGGGCCCCAAATAGGCTATCCCAATCGTTTCACGTGCCAAAACTCTGGAGCTCGCACTACTTGTGTGGAGCGACCGCCACAAGCGCTGAACAGACTGTGTGAGTATGATCAAATCCGTTTCCAACGAAGGTACCCGGTCATATGACCAACATGCACAAGTGTTCTTTTAACACTAAGTTATAATGCCACTCGTCAAGTTGTTTACTTGGTTCACATGTCACTTGCTATAATGCAATTGTCCCGACTATACTAGTCATATGTAACACACTGGACCTTTGCAAATTGTGAGGTTCGAGTGATTGCTTGTGTTTCGAACTTTTCCACACTTGGTGGAGGGTTGTAGAATGTTTTCCGACCTAAAAAGTTCGAAAACCTAAGTTCTGGATGAGTCCTGAGAGTTTTTACTCTCGGGGACCGGTCCCTGATATGAGAGACCGGTCCCCCAGTGAGCAGTGTTGCGGCAGCCTTAGGGCAACCGGTCCCTGACGGGCGAGACTGGTCCCCGAGCGCGTCCACGCGGGGAGAGACCGGTCCTAAGCGGGGAGAGGCCGGTTCCCGAACGTCGGGTTTTCGGGGCAGGCTGAGTGACCGGTCCCGTGCAGGGAGAGACCGGTCCCTCTGGGAGAAAATTGCCCAGACCGGGATGATGCAATATTGGATTTTTGAGGGGCCTCTTTGGATTTTGTTACACTAGAGGGCATATATGGCTATTTTCTCTTCTCTTCTCCCTCATTCCACCATTCCCTTTGCTCCTAGAGAGAGAAGAAGAAGAAGGAGAGGAAGAAGAAGAAGGAAAGAGCTTGTTGGAGGCTTGGAACTTCACCCACACTCTCTCTTCTTCATTTTGGTGGCTTGGAGCTTAGATTTGGAGCATTGTTGAGGAAAGATCTTGGAACCTAGAGGGTTTTGAACCTTGATTAAAGCTTCTAAGAGGTAGGTAACTTGTTCTTTCCCCAAGATTTCATGATTTGAAGGTTTTTAGTAGATGGAACCCTAGAATGGGAATTTAGGGTTGATTTTGGGGCTTTTTGATCTGGGGCTTTTGAGGCTAAATTTCTTGGATTAGAACCCTCCTTTGGGTTAGATTGGAAGGATCCTAGCCTTCTTTTGGAGCTTGAGAAAGATTTTCTACTCTCTAGGTGAGTTTTTGCCCTATTCTTGTGATTGTTAATGTTTGAGCCTAGAGTTGTTCGTAACGCTTGTGTATCTCTTCGCTCATTACTTTTAGGATATTTTGAGACTCGTGGACAACTCCATTCGGTGGATCGGAGGACACCACGACGGTTCGGTGGGTTTGACCTAACCTGGCATATGAGAAATCCTCATATCTCATGTTTTATGCTCATAGAGTAAAAATTCATGCATTACCATGATAAACGTATTTATTGTGAATTTTAGGATGCGTAACATGCCTATATTATGTGTAAGAAGTTTCGGGCCCCTATGTAGCAGAGGGCTACCTTGTGGGACTTGTACATGATTGGCATCCTATTGAGACTTGGAATCATATTTCCTATTGTAAAAAGGAGCATTACCTTCATGCATTTTAAACTATTTCTACTTGAGACTTAAATGGTTTTAGTAAGCCATAAAGAGGCATATGACAAGATTGACATGTGAGATCGTGAGCTAATGTCATAAAGCGGCATTGAGCTCGGGTTGTTTGTGAACCTAATGGATAGGGCCATTGAGAGAATTGGAATATGTTGTGCATCGAAATGTCTAAGTGTCATAAAGGGGCACTAGACCTAGTGAGAGTTGGAACTTCACCTTGAGACATAGAACTAGATCGTTGGATGCTAGTGTTCAGTCTTAGTGGACCTAGCAAACCTTAGGCAGGTTGGACTATAGGAAATAGGCTCGTGAGAGACGAGGTCTATTTAACTTGTGAGCGAAAGTATTATGATTGGGTTTGATGATAACTCTAAAAAGTTAGAGTTGATTGGAGTGTTTGGCTTCTAACTTCGCGGAGGGTTACGTTGGCGGCCGACAACGTAACATCGGGAGTTAGTTGTGGATAACACTTCCTTACTTTCGCCTGATTTGGGTATTGTTACTTGAGCGGGGATTCGATAGCGCGGGTTACTAACTTGCGCTTTTATGTTTTGTAGTGACTATGCTGATTACGCGCTCTCAATCTGCGGGGGCGGACAATGCGGCACAGTTCAAGGAGGTTGAGACCTCTGCTACCTTCGGATCCGGCGAGGTCCGCGAGTTGAGGGGTTAGTTAGCAGCCCTCACTGACTTAGTGACACGGCAGGCGGACACAGCGCTTCGACAGGAGGCGCGGATGGAGCGCCTGGAGGACCTTCTGCTGCAGCAGGCGGCTGCAAGGGAGACTCAGATCCCTACACCACCCACACCAGTAGAGGTGGTCTCGCCCAGGGTGTCGTCCCCTACACTCGACGCTTCTAGGACGGCACCAGCGGCGGCACCTCAGGGAGAGGACATCGCGGCACCACTAGCGCGAGCATCCGTAGCGGGGGCGGTTTTTCCCGTGATGGTTGAGGGAGCTGAGCGGGATCGGCTTATGGAACGCCTCAGCGAGTTCAGAAGATGCAACCCCCGGACCTTTGACGGGGAGAACATAGACCACTAGATTATAGAGAAATGGCTTATGCACAAGGAGAAGCTGTTTCGAGACACCTTCGTCGAGGAGAGGAACAGAGTGTGGCTCGCCATACATCATCTGGACGGCGAGGCCTACCGATGGTGGTTGGACATCCAGGACAACCCCAGCACGGATCTGACGGCGATTACTTGGAGAAGGTTCAAGGAACTCCTGCTGGAGCATTACTTCCCTGACAGCATCAAGAGGAAGATGGAGCAGGATCTGCGCAACCTGCGCCAAGGGGACAGGACCGTGGCCGAGTACGAGAGAGAGTTCTCCCGGCTCCTTCATTGCGTGCCCTTCGTTGTTCGGGACGACGAGGACAAGGCCCGCATCTTCGAGCGGGGATTGCGGCCTTCGATCTTCCGATTTGTTCAGTCTTCAACCTCCAAACCTACCGGGAGGTTGTGAACCGCGCACTCATCGTGGAGAGTGGAGCAGCAGATCTGCAGGAGCGGCGAGAGGCCTTGGACAAAGGCAAAGGCAAGAGGCCTGCGGCTGAGGGTGCGAGTCAGGCGCACTCAGGGAGGCCGCCGAGACATCCTCGACACCGGAGCCAGTCGCAAGGACATGGCCAGTCTACTCAGCGAGGAGGACCTGATCAACGCCAGGCTCCGTGCTACGTGATCTGCGGTGGTCCCCATTTTCCACGGTAGTGTTCATGCAGTCGGGGCAGGTGCTACCTGTGTGGCCAGGAGGGCCACTTCCAGTCGGACTGCCCGAGGAGTCCAGCACCAGCGCCATCTTCGGCATCTACACCAGCTTTACCGGGTCCCAGCCTGGGGACACCTTCTGCACATCACCAGGCTGGACGGCTGCAAGTGCAGCGGCAGGCGGAGGGGTCACGACAGGCCCGGAGTGGGCGCATGTACGCGGCCCAAACTGAGGACGCGGCAGCAGCCGAGAATGTGGTCGCAGGTATTATTTTACTTTATGGTATTCGAGTACGAGCATTATTTGATACCGGTGCATCGCATTCATTTATAGACTGGCTGTTTGCCGAGTTGCATGGCATCCTATTGACATCTTTGTTGCATCCTGGACGAGTTGTTGTACCCGATCATTCCTTAGATATTCGGGAGTTCTGCCCCAGTTGCCCTGTTCGGGTTGGAGATTGGATTATGCCCGTAGACCTTTTAGCTTTGCATAGACTCGGAGAGTTTGATGTTGTCTTGGGCATGGATTGGTTGACTAAGTACTACGCCACTATCGATTGCAAGAATCGAACTGTGACATTTAGAGAGCCGGGGCAGGCGGAGGTTGTGTACCGAGGATGCCAGAGTTCGCTGTTTGCGATGACGATTAGCTCCTCTCGAGCTAGGCAGTTGATCAGCAGAGGCTGTGTGGCCTATTTGGCTACTATTGTGTTGCGGGGCGATGCAGACGCCCCTAGGATTGAGGATATCCCCGTCATGCGGGAGTTTGGAGATGTGTTTCCCATGGAGCTACAAGGCATGCCACCTGATAAGGAGATTGAGTTTGTGGTAGATCTCGTCCCCGGGACTACTCCAATCTCAAAGGCGCCCTATAGGATGGCACCAGCAGAGTTGAAGGAGCTGAAGGCACAGTTGCAGGACCTTCTGAACAAGGGTTTTGTGCGACCGAGTGTGTCACATTGGGGAGCACCGGTCCTGTTTGTCAAGAAAAAGGATGGATCACTTCGCTTATACGTGGACTATCGTGAACTTAACACAAGTCACGATTAAGAACAAGTATCCATTACCGAGGATCGATGATTTATTTGATCAGCTCCAGGAATCTAGTGTGTACTCCAAGATCGACTTGCAGTCGGGATACCACCAATTGAAGATCAAGCCTGAGGACGTGTCGAAGACGGCTTTTAGAACACGGTATGGACATTATGAGTTTACTGTGATGCCGTTTGGGCTTACTAATGCCCCAGCAGCTTTTATAGATCTTATGAACCGTGTGTTTAAGCCTTATCTAGACAGGTTCGTCGTGGTATTCATCAACGACATCTTAGTGTATTTCCGGAGTGATGCGGATCACGAGAAGCATTTAAAGCTTGTACTTTAAGTGCTTCGGGAAAAGAAGCTCTACGCCAAGTTGAAGAAGTGTGAATTTTGGCTTAGAGAAGTGGCGTTTTTGGGCCATTTGATTTTAGGATCAGGTATCGCCGTGGACCCGAGAAAAATTGAAGCCATCAAGGATTGGCCAAGGCCGACGAGTGTCACGGAGATTCGGAGCTTTCTTGGTTTGGCCGGCTACTACCGACGGTTTGTTGAGGGATTTGCGAGGTTATCTACTCCCCTCACGAGGCTCACGCATAAAGGCACTAAGTTCATTTGGAATGATGCGTGTGAAAGGAGCTTCCAAGAGTTGAAGCAGAGACTGACTACCGCCCCGATCCTGACCCTACCAGTTGCTGGAGCAGGGTATGTGATTTATAGTGATGCTTCCTTTAATGGATTGGGCTGTGTTTTGATGCAGGACGGAAAGGTGATCGCATATGCTTCTCGCCAACTAAAGGATTATGAAAGGAACTATCCTACTCACGACTTAGAGTTGGCGGCCGTGGTCTTTGCATTGAAGCTATGGCGCCACTACTTGTACGGTGAGCGATGTGAAGTGTATACGGATCACAAAAGCTTAAAGTATTTATTCACTCAGAAGGAGTTGAACTTGAGGCAGCGCAGATGGTTAGAGCTACTCAAGGATTATGACTTGACTATTCTTTACCACCCAGGCAAGGCTAACGTGGTGGCAGATGCACTAAGTAGGAAATCGACGAAAAATTTAGCGATGCTTGTGGTTACTCAGCCGCCGTTGATCGAGCAGATGAAGCGGTTGGAGTTGGAGGTGGTGGCTCCTGATACACCTTTGAGGCTGATGACTTTGGTGGTGCAACCTACACTTGCAGAAAGGATTAAAGAAAAGCAAGTCTCCAACGTGGAGTTGCAAAGGATTCGAGCTAAGATGATTGATGGTTGCACCGGTGACTTGTCTGAGGACGGTGTTGGACTGATGCGTTTTCGTGGACGGATTTGTGTACCGGCAGATCTGGACATTAAAGAAGAAATTCTTCAAGAGGCACACCGAGCATCGTATGCTATACATCCGGGAGGCACCAAGATGTACAAGGACTTAAAGTTGCTTTATTGGTGGCCCGGGATGAAGAGAGATGTTGGTGAGTTTGTTGCTAGATGTTTAACTTGCCAACAGGTGAAAGCTGAACACCGAGTTCCTGCGGGGAAGTTGCAGAGCCTACCGATACTAGAATGGAAATGGGAGAAGATTACCATGGACTTTGTGATGGGTTTGCCCCGCTCACAGGCCGGGCATGATGCTATCTGGGTGATTGTGGATAGGTTAACGAAATCGGCACATTTCATACATATCCACACTACTTGGACTGGTGAGAGACTCGCACAGGTATACTTGGATGAGATTGTGCGATTGCATGGGGTACCTACATCTATTGTTTCAGATCGAGACCCCCAATTCGTATCTCACTTTTGGCGGAGCTTACAGGATGCTTTGGGTACGCGCTTAGACTTCAGTACAGCTTTCCACCCCCAGAGTGACGGACAGTCAGAGCGTACTACACAGACTCTCGAGGACATGCTTCGAACCTATGTGATTGACTTTCAGGGAGGATGGTCGCAGCATCTACCGATGGCAGAGTTTGCTTATAACAACAGTTACCAAGCAAGCATCAAGATGGCACCGTTCGAGGCACTCTATGGACGGAAGTGTAGATCGCCACTTCATTGGAGTGAAGTTGGCGAGAGATTGGCTTTAGGCCCAAATGTGCTCCAGGAAGCAGAGGACAAGGTTCGCATTGCTAGGGAGCGATTGTTGACAGCCCAGAGTAGGCAAAGGAGTTATGCCGATAAGCGTCGACGAGACTTGAAGTTTCAGATTGGGGATCATGTCTTTTGAAAGTCTCGCCGACCAGAGGGGTTAGAAGATTTGGAATCCGGGGTAAGTTGAGCCCCCGATTCATTGGACCGTATGAAGTTTCAGAGCGTGTAGGCCCGGTAGCGTATCGACTTGCGTTACCTCCGAACCTATCGAGTGTACACAATATTTTTCATGTATCGGTCCTTCGGAAGTACATCCATGATCCGGCTCACGTGTTCGATGCTACACCAGTGGAGCTGAGGGATGATTTGAGCTTTGAAGAGCAACCTTTGAGGATTTTGGCTCGCGAGG
>NC_033642.1:3596392-3624268 GCF_001540865.1 Ananas comosus
GCAGCAGCAGTGGCACCAGCAGCAGCAGCAGCTGCAGCCAGCAGCAGCTTCAGCAGCAGCAGCAGCAAGCAGCAGCAGCATCAGCAGCAGCAGCTGCAGTTAGCAGCAGCAGCAGTGGCACCAGCAGCAGCAGCAGCTGCAGCTGCTGCCCTGCAGGGGCAGCAAGCAAGGAAAGAAAAGAGAAAGAAAGAAAAGAAAGAAAGGAAGAAAAGAAAGAAAGAAAGAAAAGGAAGGAAAAGAAAAGAAAGCAAGGAAAGAAAAGAGAAAGAAAGAAAAGAAAGAAGAAGAGGAAAAATGAAAGAAAAGAGGGAATTGAATTGTGAAATTTCATAGAACTTGTGAAATTTCTCCCCTGACCGCGGCAATGCACTTTTGCAAAATAAGANTCGTTTTCTCCTGAAATTTGACGAGTACACTTATAATTATATTACACACAAGAACATCGTCAAACAAAAGGGTTTAATTAATAAATCAAAAATCTCAGTTATTACACGCCAGGGTGTATGCTATAAGGGGATTGATGCGCTTCCTGCATGATCGCCCTTCGTAACTCATCATCTTTAGGCACACACCATCGATTTCGAAATCGAAGTACGCCATCTGCTCCAAAGCCAAGATCTTCAGCACTACCATTCTCAACTCCACTCCGCACCTTTTGAAGATAAGGATCCGAAGCTTGAAGATCCTTGATTCTTTCCAATAGAGTCGGTTGCACAACTAATGCGTTAAGTATAGCCGGCACTCCCGGCGCTACCACTTCCAACCCAAGCCTTCGCATCTCCTTTTGCAATAGCGGTTGAGGCGTAATTGCCATCGCTAAATTCTCCGCCAATTTTCTACTTAGAGCATCGGCCACAACATTGACTTTCCCGGGGTGGTATAGTATGGTGACATCATAGTTTTTCAACAACTCCAACCACCGCCGTTGCCGCATTTTCAATTCCTTCTGGGTGAACAAGTACTTGAGACTCTTGTGATCGGTGTATACCTCACAATGTTCACCGTATAAGTAATGCCTCCAAAGCTTTAGCGCGAAGATCACCGCGGCTAATTCGAGGTCGTGAATCGGGTAGTTCTTCTCGTAGCTCTTTAACTGGCGCGATGCATACGCAATGACTCGCCCATTTTGCATTAATACACACCCGAGACCGACATAAAAGGCATCACTATACACTACAAAAGTCTTCCCCGGAGTCGGCAAGGCAAGCACCGGGGTCGACGTCAATCTGTTCTTTAACTCCTCGAAGCTTCGATCACAATCGTCGCTCCACACGTACCTTACTCCTTTATGCGTGAGGCACGTTAGTGGAGTGGTTATTTTAGCGAACCCCTCCACGAACTGCCGGTAGTAGCCCGCAAGCCCAAGAAAACTGCGAACCTCCGCTACATTCGTCGGGCGAGGCCAATCCTTTATTGCCTCTACTTTCTTCGGGTCTACCGAAACTCCGTCGCCCGATACCACATGACCCAAGAATGTGACCTCCTTTAGCCAAAAGTCGCACTTCTTCAACTTTGCATAGAGCTTCTCCTGCCTGAGTATTTGCAACACAGCTCTCAGATGCTCTTCGTGCTCCTCTTCGCTTTTCGAGTAAACCAATACGTCGTCTATAAACACCACGACGCATCGATCCAACAACGGCCTGAAGACTCGATTCATCAAGTCCATAAATGCTGCCGGGGCATTAGTAAGCCCAAACGGCATTACCGTAAACTCATAATGGCCATACCGCGTACGGTACACCGTTTTGTGCACATCCTTCGGCCTAATCTTTAATTGATGATACCCCGATTGGAGATCAATCTTCGAATACACCTTGGACCCTTGCAACTGATCGAATAGATCGTCAATCCTTGGCAACGGGTACTTGTTCTTTATCGTTACTTTGTTCAACTCGCGATAATCTACGCAGAGTCGAAGTGTGCCATCCTTTTTCTTCACAAATAGCACCGGAGCTCCCCACGGTGACACACTCGGCCTCACGAAGCCTTTATCGAGCAAGTCTTGTAGTTGACCTTTTAGCTCCTTTAACTCCACCGGTGCCATTCTATACGGAGCCTTCGAAACTGGTTCCGCCCCGGGAATCAAGTCAATGACAAACTCAACTTCCCGGTCCGGTGGCAGTCCCGGTAACTCCGCCGGAAACACATCCGGAAACTCGCACACTACTCGGATATTCCCCAACTCTGGGTACTCCTTTCGAGCATCCACCATGGTTGCCAAATAGGCCTTACACCCTCCTTTGATCATTTTCTTCGCCCTTACAGACGATATAGTCGCCGCGAAGCGCCTACTTTTGCACGCTTGGTAGACTAACTCTTCTTGATTAGGCTCACGAAAAGTGATCACCTTGCTTTCACAATCTATAACCGCATAGTACTTGGAGAGTTAGTTGGCCCCCAAGATAACATCGAATCCCCACATCTGATCTAGCACTAGCAGATCAATCGGCATAATCCAATCACCTATTTGCACTGGACACGCCAAACACTCATTGTGGACACTGAATGAATGTTCTGGGGCGTTCACCCACCAGTAATCTCGTTGTATACCATCTCTATGCCATGAGTTTTAGCAAATGACGTGCTAATGAATGAATGAGATGCGCCTGTATCAAACACTGCTCTAGCTCTAGTGCCTTTAATCACAATTATACCTGCCACGACATCGTCGGGTGCTGCAGGTTGCTGCTCCTCCACCTGAGCGACAAAGACTCGGCCGCTCGGCGTTCTCGATCCCTCCGGCTGACGCTGTGATGACGCGCGCCGAGCCGACATCTCTGGTGGTAACCCCGCAAGCTGTCTTGGGGTAGACGGTGCCGATGCCGCCGTCGGCGCAGACGACATCCAGCTCGGGCACTCCCGGATAAGATGTCCCTATTGGCCACACTTGTAACACTTGCCATCGCGCTGCAGGCAAGTCGACACTCGGTGCTCACCGCCACAGATGATGCATCGAGGAGGTCTCCAGTTCCTCGAATGCTGTCGGGGATACCGAGGGGGTTTCTTAGCATTTGGCCGGCCCCCGGCACCACCCGCCGTTCGCTTCTTGCCCTTTTCCTTGCCTTCGGCCATAGCCTCCCTTTCTTTACGCACATGGGCGCTACCGTGCTCCTCCCACAAAGCTCTATCGAAGACCTCCGCAAAGGTTGTTAGCTTTAGAATCTGCACATTTTCATATATCCTAGGCTGGAGACCTCGCAAGAACCAATCAGCCCGGTCCCGATCATCTCTAACAACGTCGGGAACGCAGTCGATAATGTGGGAGAACTCTTGCTCGTACTCTCCCACCGATCGATCGCCTTGTCTCAACTTGCGGAACTTTTCTTGAAACCTCCGCTTCACCGTGTCGGGGAAGTAGTTCGCAAAGACCGCTCTCCTAAACTCCTCCCAAAGTATAAGCGGAAGATCGGTAGGTCGATCCTGCTTAACTCGCTTCCGCCACACCATCGCCGCCTTCTCTAGACAATGGGTGGCGAGGTACACGTTGTCCTTCTCCGAGGTATTGAGATCCTCGAAGAGCGTCTCTATTGAGTCGATCCACGACTCCACGACCGCCGGCTCCACCAAACCGCCCTCGAAGGTAGGTGGGTTGAACTTCTTGAACTGAATGAGAGTTGCCAACGTGCGCTCTCGCTCCGCCTCTATCGCCGCGCTATCGGGATTTGAGGTTCCCGATCCGGCCGATACTACCGTAACTGGGACAGCCGCTGCTGTCACCGCTCCCTCGTCCACGCCCGGCACTACCACAGGGGGCACGACATGCTCGACACCCGCCTGGGCTGCCGCCTGCTGACGCTCCAGGGCCTCCTGGAGCCGCTGAATCTGCTCCCCTTGGCGTTGAACAGATTCCGCTTGTTGCCGCACTACGCCAATAAGCGCGGCCATCTGCTCCCTAAGCTCTCCGTCGCCACTCGCTCCGGATCGCTCGGGCTCCGCATTCGGCTCCTCCGGCATCGACCTTGTCTGTGGTCGTCCACGAGGTGCCATTGCTTCCTGAAAAGAAGCAACTCGCATTAGCTACATGACCAACATTACTTGACCATACCCAATCCGGCGAAAGCAACTTATACATTCGTTCTTGCCCCAAGCATTATGTCGTCGGCCGCCCAACACAACACTAGAAGTAGATAATAAATGAAAATTAAACTTAGCCTCTAATCATATTAGAGACGTCCCAACTTAACCCAATCACATGCTTTCGCTAACTTTAATTCCACGTCTCTCACGTTTCCTAGATCCTTAAGGTCTTCCAATCCTAAGGGTCTCTAGGTCTATTCCTATTCTTTCACTCTTGGCTCTGATACCACAATATCTGTCACGCCCCGCGACCGATACCAATTTGGGCCGGCCCGAGCACGTCAAACAGACGCCGAACGGACAGAGTTTTCCCTGTCCGCCCAAGGCTCATCACATGTACATTTTCAAAAATGAAGTGCACTAGCGAAAATATACACAAACGGCTTACACGAGGGTAAGCAATAGCCATGAGTGAAAAAAAGGGAACTAAACATCTACACAAGTATTATGATTCAACTTTTGATCACATACATGCATCCACTTCATCCAAGTTGTACATTCATGATTCTTTACATTGCTTGCATCATTTCTTTTACATCACATTGGCTTAAAATAAACATTACATTCTTTTCTTTCTTCGCTTTATACATTAACATCTTAAATCATCAAATACAAAAGATGATAAAAGGGTAAACTATTAACAAAATGTAATAACCCAACTCTGGTGGCCTCTGACTATGGTACGATACCTTTACCCCGGTCGCTCGCCGGCTCGCTCGGTCCCGGCTCTGTGGAATAGTCGGGTGAGAACTACAACAAAGTTCCCAGTGGGGTCGGCCCGAACATCACCGACTTTCCCACTAGGACTAACTCAGGCATAATAGAAAGGATAAGCTGAATATAGTAACCAATCTATAACATGATGCTAATATGCCTGAACAATAAAGCAAGAAGTATGCTCAACATAAAACTCATGCAGATTATGCAAGTTCTTTGTTCTTTATTCTTTGTTCTTTAATCTCACGGCTAACTCGGGGGTTTCGTCACATTAACTTGCTTCACATTAAGTCCTTCATCGCGGGCCCTCAGCTTCCTCCCACTAAAACCGTCCTCGGGTTTACTCCAACCCATGATGCAAAAACTCCGGAGCGCATCGCCCGAGGGGGAGCAACCGCCCTCGAGCACGAAACTCATAGCAAGTATGATCGAATCCTTAGCTCTAAGGATTATAAGTTCAATCATGTCATTACACTAACTCTAGTATTCTTTTCATCACTTTATGTTGCTACTCTAGCAATCATGGTTCTTTGCATTCCTTTACTTTTGGCTATCTCTAGCAATCATGTTCTTTACTCTTTGCATGTTCTTTATGCCCCACTTTACATTAACTTCAGTCATTGTTATTACTCTTTACATCATATTGATTCTTTGCCTCATACTAACTCTAGTGTCATTTTACTTTACATTAGTGAATGCCACTCGATCTATGCCTCATTGTGTCACTCTGTTCTTTTGCCTCACTTTGGTGCTCACATTTTATCTCATGCATACTTAGGGTTAAACATTCATAGGAGTTCTCAAGCATCTCATTAGGCAAATTTTACTCACAATATGCAACATCACATTACCCTCATCACATTTACCCTACAATGCATGCAACAATGTATATAATATATGCTCAATTGAATGACACATTAGGTATAGAAGGAAATTCAACGAGTTTGGATAGCACCACCCACCTCGTAGGTTCTCAAAGGTGCTCCGACGATTTTCTTGGGATTTTTAGACTCCTCGTTCTTCACCTGCGGCAAAACGAAGCCATTTTGCCCATAACTTTTTATAGACCTTTCGTAACGTTAATCCGAGCGCACCAACGCGTCGAAAACACCTCCAATTAGGTTTCTAGATGGTCAATTGCACTTTAGAACCTTCGCAAGCAAAAGCCCCAATTTGGGTGCCCTAGCTCAATAGCGTATATCAAACCTAGGGTTTGATCTCATTGGAAAGCAAAAGAAGCTTCATTCTACTCTAGGAAGTCCATTAAAACCATCCTTAAACAAATCAAAACCCTATTTAGGGTTCCACCATGAGAGGAGGTTGAAGCTCATCTCTATGCTTCACTATACACTCTGTTTCCATGGTTTGATCTCTAAAGGAAGCAAGAAAAAGCTTCAAATGCTCAAAGGGTTCTATCAAAACCATTTCTAGGGTTTTATCATGAGAAGGACCAAAGCTTACCTCAAAGCTTTTCTTTCAAACACTAGAGAGGAAGAAGATGGAGATGCCTCACTCCTTGGTCTTCTTCTACTCCCACTCATTCTCCTTTTTTCTTCTTTTCCCTTTCCTTCCCACTCTTCTTCCTTTCTTTCTTATGTTCTAGAAAGAGAGGGAGAGAGATGAGTTTGGGTGTGAGGGAATGAGAGGGAGAGGCTCTCTAAGCAGTAAACATGACCCATATGAGGCATTTTTACAGTTAGACCCCTCAACTTTTATCTTTTTGAACTACCCAAACTGGGCAGTTTCGCAGCGAGGGACCGGTCTCCCCGACTAGGGACCGGTCCCCGAGAGCTCTCCCTGCGGACAGCAGCGCGCACGCGCGACGCAACCGGTCTCTCACTGGGGGACCGGTCTCTCCCCGCAGGGACCGGTTCCCGAGAGCTGGTTTTCTGGGACTTAGCCGATTTTCGGCCTTTCTCATTTCTCACGCGTTCGGGGACCGATCTCTCCCACCAGGGATCGGTCCCCGTGAGCTCAAAAACTATAATTTGTAGATTTTTGATTCTTTAGCTCTCGAAAACCTTCCATAACGCACTTTTGATCATTTTAACACCTTCGGACTTTCCGAAGTGTACCATCCTCGCACCTTGGTCAATTTGACTAAAGTTCGATACTTATTTTCTGAATTCTCGGTATATTACATTAGACATAAAGGAAATTTTGAGGTCTTCGGAATATACCACCCACCTTTGATAGTTGTAGGGATGCTACGGTTTAATTCTTGAAATTTTTGGGCGCCTACTCGCTCGCTTGCGGCAACACGAAGCCAAATTAGGCTTTTTATATAATATCTTTATCTAAACTTTTTCGTTTCGTCGAATCGAGTTTTCTATTACGTCGGGAAACCTCTAATTAGGTTTCTATAAGGTCAATTTGCCTTAGAAACACCCTAGGGCAAAAGCCCCAAATTTGGTGCCCTAATGTTGCCATTTGCTCCAACCTAGGTTTTGTTTTCTAGAACAAGCAAAAGAAAGCTTGTCCAACATCTAGAAGCTTATCTAGAACCATCTAAATCATTTCTAGGGCATATAAAGCAAACCCTAGGAATCTACCATTAGAGCACACGGAGGAAACTAGGGTTTCCATGTGTTCTAAGTTCTTACTAGGTTCCTATACATGAGAGAAGATCAAAACCTAGTTTTCTAGGACATAAAACCAAACCCTAGAACTATTCTTGCACAATGACTCACCTTAGCCCCAAGCTCTCCTATGTCCACCTTGTAGGAGAGTTTCAAAGCCTTCTAACCCACCAAAAATCTCCTCCAAAGCCTTCTACTCCACCTTCTCCTTGCTCTTTAGAGAGGTTTCTAGAGAGAGAGAGAGGAAAATGAGAGCGAGTGGGTGTATTGGCTGTGAAAGAGAGAGGGGAGAGTGTGTTGGTGTTTTATTATGTTGTAACAATTGCAATAAAACCCTCCCTTTTCTCTAATTTGCGGCAGACTTAATCTTGCTGTCGGGTCCATTGTGTACCAGTACAGGTTGGGGTGTCACCGGTAACATGATTGCGCAGAGGCCAACCCGAGCGCTACTGTTCGGGTTTTGCCAAAGTGGACCGGTACACACCAGGGCTGTCACCGGTAACACGATCATTTTTCTCCAACCCGAGAGCAACTTCCTCTCGGGCAGCACTGTTGTACTAGTACAACATCGATGTTGTACCGGTACACTTTGCCCAGACTGCAGTTTTTGCATCTTTTCGACTTCTCTTCGCGTCGAGCAATGCTAAAACCTTTCTAACCCTTTTGGAATTCATTCTTAACCCTTCCAACATTGTTGGAATGCTAAGTAAAACTTGTCCAACTATTTCTTTCGCACACTTTAGCCAATTTGGCCAAAGTTCGAGTTTCTTTACTGAGTTTCGGTACGTTACAATACGTCAAATTATTCAGATGTGTAAGTTGATAGAAGATGCATGTATATATGGTCATATATATATATATGGTCATGTATATATGATCAAAAGCTTACAAAATTGACAATTTTTAACGGCCGGTATGGAATATTTTCTAGTTTAATGGTGCAAAAGAATCCGAATAGGTTGAATTTTTGACAGAAAATTCTATTCACTACCTAGATAAAGATCAAGAACTCCGATCTTAAATTGAAGGATCCGATCATCCATTTTTAAGACATTGTTCTATTTTGACCGTTCATTTTATGCCTGCTTGATGGACTTTATTATGATTTTGAAAAATTACGAAATTTATTTTCTAGAAGTTTCAAATACTCTAGATCATATTTAACGAAGTGGATCGTCGATCGGAAGCTCCATCATCGAAAACAACTTATGTGTACGAAGGGCCCAATACTTATAATAGTATAGTAGCCCTACTCTCTCTCTCTCTCTCTCTATATATATATATATATATGAAAATAGTCAATGAATTGTATGGACTTTTTGGGTTCCATAAGACGTGAAAATCGAGAAGGCCCTGGTCAACATAAATTCTCCAAAGATAATTTAGGATTGTCATATCTTGAGCCCTGCAAGTTGGACTTGCTCGAGCACATACAATAGATATCCACCGAATGGGCAAGACTTTTCCTTACCTACATGAAGTGGAAATATAAAGCAACTTGCACAACACATACATGATATGAGTATATAAAATATCAAAGTATTTAGCTACTAAATTAAAACCATTACAATTTATGTAATATACGGCATCCTGGAGTTGCGATGTCAATTTTGATCTATTGGATCAAAGTGTAGATTGAGCTAGTTGGACATCATCCCCGAGTGACTTTGGACGCGTGAGAATGAATTCCGATGATAAATAAGTGTTTCGGCGCAAATTGGGCGCGAAACGAAATGTAAATAAAATTTTCGGAATTCTGACGCTAACTTTGATTAAAAGAATTAAAGCGAGGCTCGGAGATAATTTATGGAGTACCCAAGTTAGTCTGGAATGACTCGTGCCGAAATCGGAGCGAAAACAGAAGAACTGGAATTTTCTGTAAAGAACGGGACTGAGAAATTAGCAGAAAATGCACAGTGTCAGAAAATTATGAAAATTGGCGGAGATGTCAGGAACATTGGTATGAGGCCAAATTTCAAGTTTCACATTATTCTGACACCTGTAGAGAGAGAAATAGCATCCGAAAGTTATCTGATGAAGATTACAGTTCGGGACAGTTCGCAGTGACCAAACGGGGTCGAAACTGAAATGTTAAAATTTCAGTGGACTTGTTAAGTAAAAACGAACATGTCTGTCAAATTTGAGCTCAATCGAACTTTCGGAAGGGCTTACGAAAGGTATTTAATCCGCGCGGCTAAACGGATAAGTCGAGGGGCATTATGGTAATTAACCTATGCCTTAGTGGATTTCCACTAAACCTGCCAGGCAGCCCCCCTCCATCCTTATCCCCTCTCCTTGCTGCCATACGTAGAGAGAGAGAAGGAGAAAAGAAGAGAAAAGAAAAGAAGAGAAAGGAGAAGAAAAGAGAAGAAGAAGAAGAAATAGAAGAAGAAGAAAAGAGGTAGGTTTTACCTCTCTCCCTCTCATCCCTCTCTCTCTGTAGTAACAGCAGCAGCAGCAGCCCTTGCTGCTGCTGCGAGCAGGAACAGCAGCAGCAAGCTGCTGCTGAAGCAGCAGCAGTAGCATCAGCAGCTGCTGCTGGAGCAGCGAGCAGCAGCAGCTGCTGGATCAGCAGCAGCAGCTGCTGGATCAGCAGCAGCAGCAGCAAGCTGCTGCAGCAGCAGCTGCTCAGCCAGCTGCTGAGCAGCAGCAGCAGCAGCAGCTGCAGCAGCCATCAGCAGCAGCAGCAGCACAGCAGCAGCAGCCTCAGCAGCAGCTACCAGCAGCAGCTGCAGCTTAGCAGCAGCAGCAGCATGCGCAGCAACAGCAGGAAAGAAAAGAAAGAAAAGAAAGAAAGAAAGGAAGAAAAGAAAGAAAGGAAGAAAAGAAAAGAAAGAAAAGAAGAAAAGAAAGAAAGGAAGAAAAGAAAGAAAGCCAGAGAGAAAAGAAAGAATTAAGAAAGAGAGAGATCGAAAATAAGTTAGGATTTCGATAAAAACGGGGTTTTTATAGAAATTGACCCCGGCAATGCACTTTTGCAAAGTAAGAGTCCTAATGCGAAATTGACCGCGTGTAAACCAAATTGAGGGTAAAAGAAACGCGTTGGCGAAGTCGGTTCGGCAATCCGACGAACCTACGCAAAGATATCGCCAAAAGAAGTTTTTCGGCTATAGTTGCCGTTTTATATAGCATTGAAATGCTAATTTGTAAAATATGAGTATTGACTCTAGTTTAACCTTTTCTAATCCTTTATAAGTAAAAAGTAAACATGCCCAAGAGTCTAAATTGACTTTTCGACAGGTCGACGACGCGCTAATTACGGTAGCGGCCGTTCTAGTCCTATTTGCACGGAGTCGCGAGAGATAGTCGTCGACGCTTTCTGAAACGTGGATTCTAGTTGATTGACACCACTACAGGTGGGTGGTGCTATCCGAAGTCATCGAATCCCTCTTTATGTCTATGCTATTCTATTGAGCATATCTATTTATGTGAATTGTATCATATTCATGCATTATAGGGAAAAGTGTTATTGTGCAATTGAATTTATGTTAATGTAAAGAACATGTGGGCCATAGAATATGAACATAGAACCCTATAAATGTGTGAATTGTACTGTGGACTATGATAATAGTAAATTCGGTGACATTCTAACTAGAGATTTAGTTAGCATCAAAAAAATGGAATTGTGAAACTAGCATAAAGAACTAGTCAGAGTTACTTGTGGCATTGTCAGTTGTTGTGAATCCTCTGAAGGAGGATCAGATCTTACTCACATAGTCTGTTTCTTAGCTTGGTGGTGGTCGCTCCCCCCAGGCAGTGAGCTCCGGAGTAGTCACTTGTTGGGCTAACGTACTTGCCCCAGGACTAACGTACTTGTCCGACAGACGGTCCCATCGGGAGGCAGCTTAGGGCCCGTGAGGGATTTCGTTGGTGAGTTATTGTTAACCAAAGGGTTAACCACTGAATTGGGTAAATTTATGGGCTAACGTACTTGCCCCAGGACTAACGTACTTGTCCAGCTGTTAACCAGAGGGTTAACCAAAAGATTGGGTAAAGTTAATGAAAAGCATGCATGCATATTTACAGTTTTCATATCTGTTACTTCTTTCAGCTTTGTACAGGCATTGTAGTAGTTACATGTTATAGTTGGTTACTATCTGCTTACTTTTCTTGCCTACATATGCCTGAGTAGACCTAGTGGGTGAGTCGGCGAGGTCGGCAGCCGAACCCACTGGGAACTTTCTTGTAGTTCTCACACCACTAACCATACAGGTTCCAGTGCGAGTTTTGAGGCCGAGGATCGTGGCAAGGGCCCTGCAGCTTAGCTAGCTGACACCAGAGTTTAGCAATTACCATTTTGAGTTCATGTATCATCCATTTTGATGTACAGAGACATGTAAATGAATGTATAAAAAGCATGTATATAACTAAATGTTTCAGTTACAAGTTCAGTTGTGTAAAATTTTAAATTACAGTGAATTTCATTGTACAGTTAGTTTACTATCACTTGTGTTTGTTGCTTGCCTTCGTGCAAGCCATGTATATTGAAATGTGATCCTGGGAATTATTTATTTCTTTATACATGTACTCGTTGTTGTTGAGCCTTGGGCGAACAGAGGAGGTGCTGTTCGTTCGGCGTCTGTGCGCGGGCCCGGATCGACCAAATTGGCGATAACGGGACGTGACAGATAAAGTGGTATCAGAGCAAGTGATAAGTAAAGGTCTAGGATGACCTAGGGGACTCAGGATTGGAAACCTAGGAACCAGGAACGTGAGTGGCGTGAATTTAATGATAGCGAAAGCTAAATAAATTGGGTTAGTTGTTAGTAAGTCTCTAATGCTAATTAGGGGCTGATCCAAGTGTTATTTATATGCAACTAAAAAGAGTTATGTTGAATGGCCACAACATAAAGCTAAGGGTTGAGTATAAATGCACTTGAATTGCTTTCGCCTGATTGGTTTTGTTCCAATAATGTGAATGGTTCATTTCAGGAGAATGCCGCGACGTGCGACGAGATCCACTCCGGCATCACCTTCCAGGGTGCCAGAGCAGATTGGATCCAGCGAGGTTCAGGAGTTGCGTGCTCAGGTGAGCGCGCTGGTTGGAGCTATACAGAGACAGGAGGAAAATATGAAAAAGCTACAGGATTTGGTGTCGCAACAGGCGACGACAGCAGCTTCTGGGAGTCAGGATGTACCTATCCCGGATCCGCCAGTCGTAGTGCCCCCTCCTCCAGTTGTTATTCCTCCTGTGGTCTCTGGGCCTTTTAGTTCTGATTCGGCCGCGACAAAGGCCGAGCACGAGCGATCCTTATCAGTACTGACGGCGTTCATGCGGTTTAATCCGCCGATGTTTGACGGGAAAGAAGCCGATCCTTGGGTACTGGAGACGTGGTTCACATCGATGGAAGCCTTGTTTGAGGATATATATACCCTGGAAAAGGATAAGGTTCATTTAGCAGCGCACTGTTTTGAGAAGGATGCCCAGATCTGGTGGCAAAAGGCCAAGAAAAGCCGAGTTCTAAACACTTCATCGATTACCTGAGAGGAGTTTAGAGAGATCATATTCATGGAGTACTTCCCAGATAGCGATAGAAGAAAGATGAAAGAAGACTTTCGAAAGTTAAGACAGGGAAACCGTTCGGTACGGGAATACGAACGGGAATTCACTCATTTGGTGAACTGTGTACCAGGCATGGTTCATACTGATAGAGATCGAGCAGATTACTTCGAGCGGGGGTTACGGCCTGAAATATTTAAGATAATTAGTGCTCTAAAGTTAAAGTCATTTGAGGAAGTCTTGGATCGAGCTCTTTGGGTGGAGCGCAGCAATGCGATTGCGCGTGAGGAACGCGAGTCCTTTGATAGAGAACGAGAAAGAGAAAAGGAAAAGAAGCGAACCACTGGTGGCGCCGGGGGACAGTCGAGCTCTAAACGACCCCCTCGGTATCCACGGCCACAGCAGAGGTATCAGGGACCCCCGGGATGCGTGATTTGCGGCGGGAATCATCAAGCGGTAGCTTGTTCACAAAAGGACGGTAAATGTTTTAAGTGTGGACAGCCGGGACACATTAGTCGTGATTGCCCGAGAGGAGCATCATCTGCTCAGCCTACAGCTTCAGTTCAGTCGCCTGCGAGGCAGCGTGCGGGTCCCCCACCTGCTATGTCAGCTGGACATACTTTTGTGCCGCGTCAGTACGAGCCACCCCGACCTGCACCGAGTGGTCGTGTCTTTGCAGCTCAGGTTGAGGATCCTACCGTGGTCGACGATGTCGTGGCAGGTATTGTTTTACTTTATAGTACTAGATCGCGTATATTATTGACACTGGTGCATTGCATTCATTCATTAGTAGCTCATTTGCTAGAACGCATGACATTGAGAAGTCGGATGATATTCCGAGGGGTTGCGTAACAGTAATGGCGTCACTGTTGGGAGGTCGTTAGATTATCGCCTGGTTTTGGCGAGTTAATTGAGTTGTACCTCAAATCAATTGAGGAAATTTGTATTTATGTATTATAGTCATAGGCTAAGTTGCCTAACGAGCACTTGAGGAGTGCTATCTAGCGAGAGACGCGATCGTGTTGGACACTTGAGTTAGTTGTCCGTAGATTGTGGATTGTGGATCAGCCTGAAGAGTGAATTGGCAGTAGCACTTTAGCAGGGCTAAGTGTGAAGCGGACCATGGATCACTCTTAGGGCTGTTGGCTCGCACTAGGTGCTTAAGAGCCGTTAGAGTGGGTAGCTCTGTAGAGCATGTCGTGCAGGACGACGTTGGCGGGTAGTGCTTGGGGACGATCCGTGCCTGAACCCTTTTTGGACTGTGGAGCCTGGGCCCATTGGGCAGGCGCAATCAGCTGCGAGAGGCAACGTCCCGGTACCTACGGGTAGGGCAGAGAGTTTTGGTCAGGACGGTAGTCCGAGCTTGAACCCGAGTACGTGGAATGCCACGTGTTAAATCGTGAGATCGAGAACACACAGGGTGTGTAGCGACCCAACCCGAGGACTTGGCATGGTTTGGGGTCTTGGTTTCTCCTAGTTGGAGTGTGTGCGAATTCTCCAGTGAGAATATCGCCCGATGACGATTGGGTTTGCGCTTGCGAGCGAGAGACGCTAGGCGTCGTTGAGATCGGTTTAAGCTATAGGCCTACGTAGGATTGGTGGCCCTTGGTCCACCTGTGGAAACCGATGGTCGGTGCGGCTGACAACTCTGTTGGTGAATTTTGGCTTGAACCACGAATGGTGGGTTCATATAAATTCGTCGCAAGAGCGAATGGACATTGGTCGTGGCTTGTAGTATCCAAGAATAAAGAGAGAGTAAAGTGGTCTCTAGGAGACACTTGAGTAATGATTAGCCACATGAAACATGAGAAAATTATGCCTTCAAGTCATTGGAATTGTGGAGATGTTAGAATTAATCCCTTCATTCAGAAGTGGAAAATTGTGTGTGATTAAACACTCATAATTGAGTGGTGTATTGTGATATCGCCGATAGCGATGCCAGTTGAGAAATCAAAGCAGACTCCACTAGAGAGTAATGAATATAGTAGAGGTTATGGAATCACTAAATGAAGTGAATTGGAAATAATATCAGTTGTACATTCTGACATGCGAAGAGTACCAAGTATGCATTTTGGATCGAGAAGTAAAGGAATTGCGAAATCGCGCTATTCCCTACGTGAAAGTCCAATGGAGTAATCACACAGGACGTGAGGCTACTTGGAAATTGGAGGAAGTTGTGTGTGAAACCTCTCCCCATCTGTTTGATCAAGAGTTTTGAGGTATGAAATCGAGTTTCGAGGACGAAACTATTTTAAGGAGGGGAGATTGTAATAGGCTGAAACTTGATTAGAAGCTAATTGTGATCAAAGTGGGCACAATAATGTTAAAATGGAAATTAAAGACATCTAAACTGAATTAGAAGCTTGAGATCAGTCATTGGCACACTCTGGAAGTGTGGGAATAGATACAAGTGGAAAAGAAGTGACAAAAGAACTCCAATTGCCATGGTAACTCGAATGCTGAATTTTGTAGTCGATTTGGTCGAAATGAACCATATGATGTCAAAATGAAAAGGAATTGCTTCCAAATTAAACTGGTAGCTTGTGAAAGTCCCTTGGCATGTTTTGGAAGTGTTCGTGTTGAAATCGGAGCAAAAACAGAAGATTTGAAATTTTCTGTAAAGAACGGGACTGAGAAATTAGCAGAAAATGCACGGTGTCAGAAAATTATGAAAATTGGCAGAGATGTCAGGAACATTTTTATGAGGCTAGATTTGAAGTTTCAGATTTTTCTGACACCTGTAGAGAGAGAAATAGCATTTGGAAGTTATCGGATAAAGATTGCAGTTCGGTACAGTTCGCAGTGACCAAACGGGGTCGAAACTGAAATGTTAAAATTTTTTTGGACTTGTTAAGTAAAACCGAACATGCCTGTCAAATTTGAGCTCAAATGGACTTTTAGAAGAGCCTACAAAAGGTATCTAATCCGTGCGACTAAACGGATTAGTCGAGGGGCATTATGGTAATTATCACCAAGTTAGATGGAATTGCACTAAGTTCCCTGCCAGGGAGCTCCATCCTTATCTCCTCCATCTTCAGCATCCATACGTAGAGAGAGAGAAGAAGAGAAAAGAGAAGAAGAGAAAAGAGAAGAAGAAGAAGAAGAAGAAAAAGAAAGGTGAGAAATTTTATTCCTCTCTCTCTCTGCTGGCTATGTCCCTCCCCCTTGCTCTTTTTCCCTGCTGCTGGAAACAGCAGCAGCAGCACCAATTTTTCCTGCTGCTGCAGGCAAGAGCAGGAGCAACAGCAGCTCTTTCTGCTGCTGCAAACAGGAGCAGCAGCAGCAGCAGTAAGAACAGCAGCAGCTTGTGCAGCAGCAGTAACAGCAGCTGCTGGAGCAGCAGCAGCCAGCAGCAGCAGTAGCACTAACAGCAGCAGCAGCTAAAGCAGCAGCTGCAGCAGTCAACAGCAGCAGTGGCAGCAGCTTCAGCAGGAGTAGTAGCAGCAGCAGCAGCTGCCCTGCAAGAAAAGAAAGAAAAGAAAGCAAGAAAGAAAGGAAGAAAAGAAAGCAAGAAAGAAAGAAAAGAAAGAAAGAAGGAAAGGAAAAGAAGTGAAAGAGAGATGCAAAATAAGTTAGGATTTCTATAAAAACGGGGTTTAAATGAAAACTGACCCCGGCAATGCACTTTTGCAAAATAAGAGTCCTGATGCGAAATTGACCTCGTGTAAACCAAATTGAGGGTAAAAGAAACGCGTTGGCGAAGTCGATTCGGCAATCCGACGAACCTACGCAAAGATACCGCCAAAAGAAGGTTTTCGGCTATAGTTGCCGCTTTATATAGCATTGAAATGCTAACTTGTCAATTATGAGTAATGACTCTAATTTAATCTTTTCTAATCCTTTATAAGTGAAAAGTAAACATGCCCAAGAGTCTAAATTGACCTTTCGCGAACAGGTCGACCGACACGCTAATTAGGTAGACGACCTGCTCTAGTCTCTATTTGCACGTAAAGCTGGTCTGCATAGAGAGATAGTCGAACGACCGTTTGCAGACCGTGGAATTCTAGAGTTGATTTGACCCGACTACAGTGGTGTGCTATTCCGAAGTCTTTGAATCACCTTCTTTATTCTATAATTTCTTCGTTGAGCATATTATATTTGTAGTCTGCATTATAGGGTTTGTGCGCATTGAGCAGTGAAATGTGAATTCCTATCAACAATAAGAATTTGTGGACTTACTGGATGTGGACAAATAGAACCGCTATGAATGCATGGACTTGTACAATAGTGAACTTGTGACATTCTACTAAGAGAATGAGTAGCATTGTAGAATAAACAGTGAAATTGTGAACTAGCAATAAAAGATGTCTATGTCTAGAAGTTAAATTTAGTATTTCAGTATGTGAATCCTCTAAAAACGAGGACCAGATTCTTACATATGAACATTAGAATGTGACATAGAACCCTATGAATGTATTGAAACTGTAAAGGACGCAAGACCAATAGTAAGACTTTGGTGGACCATCCATGATAGAGATTTGGTTAGCGGCATCGGAGATGTAGTTATAAACTAGTATAAAGAGACTAGTGAAGAGTTAAATGTGACTGTGTCAGTTGAAATCCCTCTAATCGAGGATCAGATCTTACTCCAAGAGTCTGTTTTCTCTAGCTTGGCGTGGTCGCTCCCCAGGCAGTGAGGCTGCGAGTAGTCACTTGTTGGGCGCTAACGTACTTGCCCGCAGGATAACGTACTTGTCCGAGCAGGACCGGTCGCCATCGGGGATGGGCAGCTTAGGCCCGTGAGACGTGATTTAAAGTTAGGTGAGTTATATTGTTTAAACGAAGGTTAACCCATGAATTGGGTAAATATTAGGCTAACGTACTTCGCCAAGGACTACAGTGACTTGTCGACAGGAATCCGTCCATCGGAGGGCTGCGAGGGCAGCGGAGAGTAAGGGCTCGTGAGGCGATTTCGTATTGGTGAGTATATTGCGTTAACCAAAGGTATAACACTACTAGAATTGAGCGAGATAAAATTTGAATCGCCATAAACGTACTTGCCCAAGCCAGGACTAGCATGTGACTTGTCACTGTTAACACGCAGAAAGGGTATAACGAAAAAGGATTGGGTAAATTTATGAAAAGCCAATGCATGTCATTTTTACCAGATTTTCATTATCTGTTACTGTCTTCAGCTTGCTACAGGCAGTTGTACGTATACATGTTATAGTTGGTTTACTAATCTGCTTACTTTTCTGCTACATATGCTGAGTAGACCTAAGTGGTGAGTCGGCGCAAGTCGGCAGCCGAACCCACTGGAACTTCTTGTAGTTCTCAACACCAGCATAACGCATACAGGATTCGCAGTGCGAGTTTTCCGAGCACGAGGATAGTGCAGAGCGGCCTGCACTTAGCTAGCTAGACCCACGAGTTTATGCAATGTACCATTTTGAGTTCATGTATCATACCATTTTGATGTACAAGGACAGTAAATGAATGTATAAAAAGCATGTATATACTAAATGTTTTAGTTATGCTAAAGTTTAAATTACAAGTGAATTTCATTGTACAGTTAGTTTACTATCACTTGTGTTTGTTGCTTGCCTTCGTGGCAAGCCATGTATATTGAAATGTGATCCTGAGAAATTATTTATTTCTTTATACATGTACTCCGTGTTGTTGATTGGCCTTGGCGCGAACAGAGAGAGTGTGTTCGTTCGTCGAGCGTCTGTGCGCGGGCCCGGATCGACCAACAGTTTGGGCAGATGAACGGAGACGTCGACACGTCGCACCATCCAAGATATAACGAATGTTTCCACTAGGATCGGATATGCACCCAGATTGCATAGGAAAGTATAAAATACATAAATACTTGCTATTACAGGCCATCATTTCACTTAGTACAATCTCATTTCAGTTACATTTACTAGTCCAAATTACAATCACATTATTAACAACATTTAAGTTTACAAAGTTGATACATTTTGATCTCCTTGGTTTCTAGTCCCCTAGAGTAGACTGGGCTCAGGTAGCTGCTACCTAGTATCTACTGGTAGGATGGCGCTATCGTACTGAGCTACGCCTCCGCCAACCCATACCGGCGCGCTGCCACGTACAACTGAAACATGTGCCCAAAAACCACGTGAGGTGAGAACCACTCCCATGGTTCCCAGTTGGCACAGTCCTACGGCCAAGAGAGCGTGCGAGAGCGCGATAGTCCGAGGAGGCCTGCACAGAATGCAGTTCAACAATATACAACATGATATATATTATTCAAATTGAAACTACATCGCCGATGCCTCACGATATTCGATATGAAAATCATGGCAACTCTATGCGTAATAGTAGATCAAGTCGATCCTACACTTTAGCCTGGTCTACTCTAGGCCCATATCTTTACTCTAAAGTGTTTTCTATTATCTTAGGATCTCAACTCAGGCCACTGGCTTCTAAGGTCTCTATTACCTTAGCTCAAGCCTCTATCTCTAGCTCATAAGGGTTCCCCTACCCTATCGAAGCTAACCACCCGACTCGGCATCGAGTCAATCATCTGCGGATAGTCCGCGCACTGGCTGCTCATCAGCCTACCGCCCTCTCTGTCTCAGCCCCCTAGCGGCAAAGTCGTCGCACACGCTAAGCCCAGCTCAAGTAGCATGGCTTAACCATCTGGCGGCGAACACGTTGCTCTTACCCAGCGTGAGCTCGAGTCATGACACACCGTCAGGCGGCGAACGGATAGCACCACACCCAACAACGGTACATGTCAGACTCAGCGACCTGGAGGCACCCGCATCGTACTTACCTAGCATGGATTCAGTCTTCTCTGGCGGTCTGATCATCAAATAGCTTAACCATCCGGCGGCGAAATCGTCGCACAAACACCATGACAATGGTTCAAGCCCCGGGCGGTGATCTCCATGTGATCGCCCCCAATCCTCCCTCGGTGCCAAGCTCAGCGGCGAAGTCGTCGCACACGCCCTAGCTTGCTACCAGGGTCATCACAAATCCTGGGATTCCGGAATCCACTTTCCACAGGTCGAGGGTCCATAGCCCACCCTATACTGTCGACCTAGCTCTTCCTAGTGGCTATACCACTATACTCATCAACCTAGGTTTCAACACTCTAGGTTCTAACCATGTCGCTTAACCTAGTTGCAATTGCTAGGTCCTTGTCCTCTTTGCCTAGATGTCCATTTCTAGGTTTACTAGTTCGACCTAGGTTTACTAACACTAGGTTCGATGCCACACACCTAGATTGTTCAACTCTAGGTTCACTTATTTAACCTATGTTCCTTAACACTAGGTTAGATGCCACTCGATCTACTTGACAACCTAGTTGTCCAATCAACTCTCATTACCCATCAACTCTACATTTCTAGAGTTATCATCTAGTTTACATGCATATATATATATATAGCATTCTTTTTACATTATTTACATGTCATGTTCATCATGCTTGCTACTTAGCATTTACATGTCATGTTCATCATGATCGCTTCGGTAAGCACAACCCACCTTAGTTAGCTTTTCCGATTGCTTGTCGACGCTTGCAATCGGCCTCCCGCGGCACTCAGCACCCGCTTGGGCCCGATCTCACAGTTGCTCCCCAAGAGCGCGTCGCTTCGCCGTTCCAAGTGCTAATGGTCTTCGCCTCGCCGTAACGGTGCTCGCGACCAGATTTTACAATTTATGGACGTCTCCTCGGCCTCCCAGGCGAAAACGAAGCTCCGAGTGCCCGTTTCTTCAATATCTTCGCAATGGCTTGTCGAATTGTTGAACCAACTTTGCCAACGTGTTTCGTTACCTATCAATTAGGTTTACGAAGGGTCAAATGAAATCAAACTCATCTATTTACAAAAACCCCACTTGGATGCCCTAGAATGCCATCACTACCAAATCCACCAAATCGATCTATGATTTGGGTATAATCTATCTAGATAGCATGCTAGGGTACTAAAAATACTATTTCTAGGGTTAAAACCCCCATTCACAAGAGATCTACCATGAGAGGGCACCAAGCTTACCTCTCAAAGAGCTCCATGGGGAAGAAGAAGATGAAGAGGATGATGACAGTGATGATTCTCTTCTTCTCCTCCATCTTCTCTTTCTTTTCCTCTTCTCTTTTCCTTTCTTCCTCCCTTCTCTTCTTTTCCTTTTCCTCCTCACGATCGGAACGAGAGAAAGAGAGACAGTGAGGGAGAGTGTGAGGGAGTGAGAGAGAAAGAGAGAGAGATGCCTCTCTCTAATACCCTCTCATATTGTAACAAAATGCTGTTTAGTCCCTCAACTTTTCATCTCTTACACAGCCCTCACTGGGCGTTCTGCGCGCGGAGGGACTGGTCTCCCCGACTAGGGACCGGTCCCCGAGAGCTCTCTCAGATAGCACACGTTCGGGAACCGGTCTTTCCCTGAGGGACCAGTCCCCAGGAGACCGGTCTGCCCACCAAAGACCGGTCCCCGAGAGCTTGTCTCGTGGGACTTAGCCGATTTTCGGCCATTTCCGCTGGGATCACCTACGGGGACCGGTCCCTCCCTGACCAGGGACCGGTCGCACCAGCGACCCCAGTCTCTGCTGATAGGACCGGTCTGTCCAACCAGAGACCGATCCCCGAGGGCAACTTCAGCCCAATAATACAATTTGCATGATTTGCCCTCGCGGACTCCATTCCAATGCACTTCTTGGATTTTGTGCATCCTAAGCTTTTCCAAAGCTTATCCAATCGACCATTAGTCAATTCTGGACGAGGTGCAACTCTCGGATTTCGAGAATTCATATCGTTACATCTAGAGAGTTTCTACTCTTGTAAGAAGCTCAAATCCAAAGGTCTAGGGTATAAGATCCAAGCCCTAACCTAGATCTTACAAGAAAACCTTACTTTTGCCCTAAGCTCTCCAAAGTCCACCTTGTAGGGGAGTCCCCAAGCCTCCAAAACCCAAGAAATCTCCTCCAAATCCTTCCTTTCTCCTTCCCCTTAGCTCTTGGGAGAGATTTCTAGAGAGAGAAAGAGAGAAATGAGAGAGGAGAGGTGTTTGGCTGTGAAAGAGAGAGGGGAGGGGTGTTTGGGGTGTTATTATGTTATAACATTTACAACAAAACCCTCCTTTTTCTCTAATTTGCAGCAGACCTATTCTTGCTGCCAGACCCAATTTGTATCGGTACAGGGCAGGTGTTACCGGTTACAGGATCGCGCAAAGGCAAACCCAAGAGCAACTTCTCTCGGTCTGCACTATTGTACTGGTACAGATACAATGTTGTACCGGTACAAAAGCTCCCGACTTCTATTTTTGCATCTTTTCGATTCTATTTCGCGCCGATCGATGCTGAAACCTTCCTAACCCTTTTGGAACTCATTTTTAACCCTTCCAACATTGTTGGAATGTTAATTTGATTTTGTCCAACTTTTCTCTTGGATGCTTTAGTCAATTTGGCTAAAGTCCAATATTCTCTACCGAATTTCGGTACGTTACACTAACGTACTTGTCCAGCAGACGGTCTCGGGTTTGCGAGCGGGAGAATCTCCTCACCTGTGGGATTGCACTGTGAGTCGGGGGCAAACCTTCGGGTTAGCCTAGTTGATTGGGTGAACATATGAATGACTTATTTGTTGAGCATAGTAGCATGATAGTTGACTTCATTACTATGTAGATTTTCATTCATTTGCTATTGATTGAGGCATAGTAGCATGTTAGTAGAATTCATACTATGTTAGCAGCTTATTTCCATATTGTCTATCTATCTACTTATGTCTGCTTAGACCTAGTGGGAAGATCGGCGGAGTCGGCGGCCGAACCCACTGAGAACTATTATTAGTTCTCATCCCACTTTGTTGCAGGACTGAGTTCGAGCGGGCCGGGCGAGGACCGTGGTAATTAAGGGCATAGCACCCTAGTTAGCTAGTAGCTTTCCATTTGCATTAGAGTACCTTTTGTACATGAATGATATATGATGTATATTGGTGAGGATGCCTTTTGGAGGGTTGTGGATGTACACTTATGTTATGAGATGAACATGTGAATAAAGTGTATCTATTTAGATGATGTAAACCCAATGTAAATGGTTGAATGCAGTGTGGATGTAATAGCTAGAACCCTCTCTTGTTTGCTTGTATTATTACTTGCTTGGATCATGTATGTGGTTGATATTTTTCCTGGGCAACTATATGTACATGATCTTGTTGTTGAGCCTAGGGCGGACAGGGGAGGTGCTGTCCGTTTGGCGTCTGATCAACGTACCCCAACCGACCAAATTGGCGGTTGCAGGGCATGGCAAATGGTCCAGAAGGTCTCGATGTGCCCAACACCGTGCTCGCTCTCTAGAGTGCAATCGACGATCACAGAGCCTCAAAATAGCAAGAAAACCACTCCTTCAAAAATGTTTCGAGAGTGGCCAAGCCCGTCGCACGCACCAGGGTTTTGCTGATTGCAACAAAGGTGAGCACGAGACTCCACAGGGTACCAGGGGTGTCGTTTTCATGCTTCGGAGACTCGACGAAGTTCTAGGTGGCTGAAAATCTGAGCTCGGCCCAGGACCAAACCTTGGCAAAAATCGAGTATGGCTAGGGTAGGACCCAGGCGGTGGCCAGCTGCACGACGGAGCAAGCCTTGGTTAGGGGAGGCTCACTACACCCAGAAGAGGCGGTCGGCACCCCTAGCCGGCAGCGGGAAGTTGCGACAGTGCGGCGCTGCCATGAGGCCTACGGCTAGGGCTCGTGCGCCCGACCTCTCCGGCGGCTCGGGGAGGGTAGCGACGGTGCCGAGGCTTCTCCTAGGTCTAACGGTAGTGGACGATGGTGGCGCAGCGTGGCAGCGGCGGTCGGGTGATGCCTTCCGGCCGCACCAAGTCTGCTGGCTTTTCCTCACCAGCAATGGCCTTTTGGTGCACGGCAGCGCCAGGGACGGCTCTGGGAGGGTCGCCGGGCTCTTAGGTGACGGCGGCAGCGGCCCAAGTCGATGGTGGCACCGGTACAAGGGACTTGAGTCTACCAATACCCGAGAGAGAGAGAGGGAGAGGGGGGAGAGAAAGAGAGAAAGAAATCAAAGGATAGATGAAGGAGGGCTTAGACCGACTACAACGCAGGTCGAGAAGGTCGCCGGCGATGATCGTGCGCGAGTAGGGTTTCTTGGGCCAGCGGTGAAAGGGTATCAGGAGTTAGAGTTACCATCCGTCCCTCTTCCCTGTGTGTGTGTGTGAATATATATATATATATATATATATATATATATATATATAGAGAGAGAGAGAGAGAGAGAGAGAGAGAGAGTGGGCTGGTATGCGTTATGGAAGCACGGAGCCCTCCGTGCTTCCAAGTTGTTTTCGATGTTTCGACTTTTGAATCGACGATCGCTCCGTTAGAGTTGATCTAGAGTATTTGAAGTACTAGAAAATAATTTTTTTCGATATCATTTGCCTAGTGATCGAAGGGGTTCAAAATCAATAATTTTAATGGCCGTGGTGAGCCGGTTGCAAGTTTAACGGTGTAGAAATATCCAAATCACATGAAATTTTGATAGAAAATTCTTTATACCATATAAAACAAGATCAATAACTTTGATCTAAAATTTTAATGTCATATCATCATATTTTGTAAGATTTTTATTTTCAGCCGTTGATTTTGAGCCACTTCGATCACTAGGCAAATGATATCGAAAAATCGCAAAATTTATTTTCTAGATACTTCAAATACTTCAAATACTCTAGATCAAGTCTAACGGAGCCGATCGTCAATTCAAAAGTCCGAACATCGAAAACAAAGTGGAAGCACGGAGCCCTCTGTGCTTCCATAAGCATCCTAGCCACACTATATATATATATATATACCTATATGCATACGTATACATACAAACTAATGCAAACATGCAAAGTAGCCCCTTGGAGTTCCCCTTCTTTAGCCTTTGAACCCTAGAATTGAGAAATCTACACAACGAAATCATCTCGCAATCAACTTTCCAAGTTTACGTGTTAAACATCGCATTTTTAACTGAAAATTCCCTCGATCAACTATCCTTCATACAACTTCATCTCCCCGCCATTTTGCACAGAAAATCTCAAATTCTGTGAAATTTGAAACATAAGATTACCCTCAACTCCCTATGCCGTACTTGGGAAAGCCTGATTACCTTACCCTAAGTGCCTACTAAATTAAGAGAAGCTCGATTGCCCTCGGCGCTCTGCTTGGTGTTTATTAAGGAAATAAAACCAAACTAATAAGTTGGTTAGAGATGAGCTATTATTTGGGATAATCATCTAGGCCGTCGGTATTATCATATCATTCTTGGAGTATCATTATTTCACTAGAGACAAATCGTTATCATAGTAATAATAGTAGTCTTTCATTACTCACTATTCTACTTTTGTCTCCTTTGGACTGAGGTAGTGTAGAGTGCTACTTTCTGTAGTTGCACCCACCAGAAACTTATTTCAATTTCTTACCCTATTGTTGTTGTTGCTTTTTAAGAGCCATCCTTTGCCGGTAAGGCGCATGATTGCAACAAGAATGTCGCGAGTTAGATAAACCGTGGCTATTCGGTCTAGAGAATACATATTTACTAGATCTTGGCAAATAGGCAAGGTTATAATTGGAGTGGTTGGTTAGCACATCAGTTGACTACTAGATCGAGTTGGAGCCATTTTGGTGCAAATGAATGTAAAAATAGACTTAAGAAGTTGAGTACTGATAAAACTAAAGTTTCAACAACTTTTGGATGTCTGGAAGTGGCTCAGGGCACTCAAAAATGGCATACAAGTGCTAATATTGATTCAGGACCCTAGAAACGGACGCCCGAATGCATCGTAACTAGGTTTGAAAGTTGGTAGAAGTGTATTGGACGCCCCGAGTTACTCTAACAGTACGGAAGAGCGTTAGTGACAGATTTGGCTGTAGCATAGACACATGCACAGTGACTCAGCAGGAGATTCGTTTGCAGGGTTCGGGTACCCAAAATTCACGGACTTCTGTCCGGGCACCCGAAAGCCTATGCAGACCCAGCTATGATGGGTTCGGGCATTCCGTTGCAACTAAGGGGTGTACAGTTATTGGATTCGGACACCCGAAGGTTAGTTCCAGGCACCTAAAAGTTAGCTTTTTGCTACAAATGAATTATTTTTGACTCTGTAGGTTTTTTTTATATATTTTTCTTTGCCTATATATACCTAAGGGATTTGCGTGTTACTGTTCGGACACCCAAATTAGTTCATTTTTGGACAATAGGTGGCTTATAGTGATGGTTAGTATCCTTCAGGACACTTCATGGATTTTGAAAGTGTTTTCGATGAGTTTTTGTGAGTTTCTGCGGGTTTTGAGAATCAGTCAAAGAACTAATTACTCAATTGTGTCGGGTTGTAAGTTAAGTGAACTGTAGGTCACTTTAGGGTTAGTCTTGAGTTTTGGAGTGGTTTGTAACTCCGTAGGATCTTTCGCAGGTCTGGGGGATGTTTAGGAGCATCATCAAAGTCACGGGTCTATAGTCGATTGTTGAGGTGGGCGCTTCAATCTAAAGTTGGTAAAGTGGTGCCTACTCGGCTATCTCTTTCCTTTTGATCTCCTCTTTGATTGCATGATATTGATTGAGCACCTCATTACATCACTTGACTTTTTAGATATTTGCTCTGGTTGTCGATTTACCTATTGTTCATCATGATTGAGTTGTAACCAATATTCATTATGATTGGACTATATTGTACAAGTATATGATGTTAGTTGATCTTGTGGCCGGTGACACAGTATTATGTATTGCATGATTATAACAGATGACCATGTTATTTGGTTGACTTCATTGGTCGGTGGCATGGTGCTATCTTTGAGATATAAGATGACCTGATTGGTTGGTGACTTCTTAATTGATCTTTCTCGGCTATTTGCCGACAGTTGGCTATTGAGCATATAGCATCGATCGCTATAGCTCATAGAGCATTTCACATATACCAGCAGTTTGGCCACCACAACTGTGTTCTTTTTTGAAAAAATAGTTGTATTTCAAACCCGTGCGCCCTATGCGATATATGTTATATGCCGGTGGGAAAATAGGTTGTGACATTATTTGAGATCATTAAACCAACATGGTGATATGATTTGGTTTATTTGGACTGTTTGTCCGATTGATGCATGCTTGTCTATTCGTTTATCTTACAGTACTTGTTTATATTTGTATCATTAATAGTCATTTATCTCATTTTCAGTATTATTATTGCTACTGTACTTGCTCACTACTTTATACCTGTCGACTATTATCTCTTTTGTTTGCTAGTGAGTATACCTTGCCTTCGTCGGTTTGCGATACCCACTGGAAAACATGTTTATATGTTTCTCACCTCTTATTTTTACATGTGACATGAGAGCTGAGGATTGGAACAGTGCGTGAGGATGCTACTAGATAGATGTATTGTCACGCCCCGGGACCGGCGGAGGCCCTCCCGGTAGCGCGCCCAGACCCGCCATATGCCTACACATATAAAGCGTCTACAACAAAACGGAAGAATAAGATAAGAGATGAACTACATCTAGAGATATCAGAACAAGTATACATCTAGAATCTATAGTAGATAAAACATAACTAAACAATAAAAGTAAAGCATAACGTTATACAGTATCCATCTCAAAAGTACAAAAAGGGGTGGTCTCTAAAAATGGTATAAATCTCTCAATCTCTCCAAAAAGAAACAAAAGAGAGGTGGACCACCTATCCAATAATCCCTCGCTAGCTAGCACGAGGCGATTCCTTTCCCGCAATCCTGAGCCTCTCCCGGAGTAGAAGGCTCTGAAAGAAAACATAAAACAGGAGGCGTGAGAACTATAATTTATAGTTCCCAGTGGGCAATTACTGACCTTAGCAAAACGCACCACTAGGCCCAAGTCATGAGCAGATATAGGAAATGAAATAATAACTGCGGAAGTAAAAGCATATAATGAAATGCTATACTACTATGCCACAATTATACATGATATGAACATGGAGTATATCTACTCTGTCATGAATCCAATATGCCGATACATAACAAGTATGCTCTATCATGGCTACCAAGTAAGCTGTGATGTAACAAGTAATACTATCAAGTATACAATATGT
>NC_033642.1:3624285-3649285 GCF_001540865.1 Ananas comosus
ATTTGCACCAGCCTTAACTCTCTAATTTTAAAGAAAGCAAGTCAGTCCAATCTGACTCGTACGCACGGTTTAAAGCTCGAGTTAGCCTGCAAGCCTTCCCGTAAGCCATTCACAAATCATAAACTCGATGTTAGAAAACACGAATCACAAAACCATCAGAGATATCCACTACAATCGTGACAAAAAAGAGTAAACTAAACCGAATAAACTCCGTTAACACTCTCCGAACCCAAGATCTCGTCCAAAAAAAAGTACAACCCCAAACTAGAGTAAAGAGAGATCAAGAGTGGGGAGTGAGGAAAAGAGAAGATTAGAGAGGTGTTTTCTCTTAATTAACCTCTTCTTCAACCTCATCTTAGGAACTTTCAACCTCTCATCGAACCTCGAGTTCGAAAGTAGAAGAAGGAGAGATAATCTCTTTCGAAACCTCCATTCGAAACTATCATTGATACCATCTAACGATTCCTTACTAAGCATAGGAGATCCTTACCCAAATCTCTTGAGGGATCTACGATTGTTGTATAATTAACGTACTTAGTTCAAGGTTAAACCACTAAAGAACGTTATCATCGTACAATTCCGAGTTTAAACCCAAAACGTTATACATCTCCAAACTAGATTTAACTCATACATATTTGGATTAACGATCCAAAAGACTGCGCAACCACTTCAGCCGAGCCGCTATGCTGCTCCGATGCGCTTCTATAACTTCTTTTCCGGCTAAAGCCAAGTCTAATAGCGTCGAGCGCCGCATTCGAAGGTTTTTAGTGCTTTGGGCTTAGCATCGTAGCACTGTAGTGGATTTCAGAACCTCGATTCTCTCAGCCCCCGTGCTTCCCAGCACACCTCGAGAACCACCCAAACTGGATCGATGTTTACTCTTTTAGAGTAAATACACCTAAATTCATAGCATTTTACTTTTTAGTGCATAAAAGTACTTTCTACGTAATAAACACTTAAAATCTTACGAACTTTACGAATACAATATATGTTACGTAAAAGCCTGGAGATACATCATCTCTCGAACGTACACTCTGAATACGTACCCAAATCGTAAGATTAACCCTGAACTTTAGTACGAGGTATATCATCTATACTGTTTACATTATACGGAACCTGTATTTAGAGTAAACCTGTATTCTCTTATGTAATCCGGTATTTCACCGAAACCTAAACTTATTGAACACTCAATCCCTCGATTACAGCATTACGCTGTAGCCCGAACTCGATACTTACTCAGATCGTTTCATTACGGTATCTCTCCGTAATCTGAACTTACTATACACTTAACATACACGTACAATTATAATACTCTTAATACGATTCAATCATCAACGTAACCTTTTACATACGTACATCGTAATACTCTTGATACGATACAACTATCAACGTATGCCTGTGTAACTTTGGTATATAATCACCTATCTACGTACAATTATAAATATACGTAACACCTCATGGACGATCCATGTATAATCGTTACACTCTAGTATGATCTCTCGTACGCATAATTGTATAATAACTATCCCATTCGATTATAGTATTTCTCCGTAACCCGAACCTTAACCATATAATTCGATTATAGTATTTCGCTGTAACTCAAACCTTGTATATACTTGGATCATTTATCACGGTATTTCTCCGTACTTTTAACCTTATACGAACCTATATCATTACAAGATCACAGGATTTCTCCGTGATCTGAATCACTTACAACCTTGAAGTGAAACTCTGTATCTGATCTGGGAACCCTAATGATCACCGATAAGGTACAATCTCTGTACTACTGCTCTAGGAACTGTACTACTGATACCAATGAACGGTAAACACGAGTAAGCGTGTACGAACACTCCCAGCGAGGGATGTTCGACCGTAAGGCCTCAACCGGAAAACGCTGTGTCAAGCGCGCACGACCTAACTCTGCGGACATCCCAGCGCACCCTGTCAGAGTAAGGTCTCACCCTACTGCTCGATGGTGCCCGTTGATCCACCGCTCCGCGGACATCCCAGCGCACCCTGTCAGAGTAAGGAGCTCCCCCTTACAACCTCGATGGTATCCGTCGATCCGCCGTGTTCAACCTGATGTGTACACATCCAGGACCTACTCTAACTTACTACTTGGAATTAGCTAATTTACTGTTAGTGATGAACTATCATATAGCATCAACCTAAATCGACTGTAACCCTAAACACCATGGGAATCAAGGATACTATCATGTATGGTCTATACATAACTTAAACCCCTGTATAACATATGAACTATCATAATGAACAATGTAGTGTATAACATATGAACTATCATAATGAACAATGTAGTGTCGAATGAACCATCGGTACTATCTCGGTCACCGAAAGCTGTACCGAACTGTAATCTTTATCAGATAACTGTCGGATTTTATTTTTCGCCTTCCGGGTGTCAGAATGACATGAAACCTTAAATCTAGCCTCATAAAAATAATTCTGACACATTCCCAGATTTTCGAAATTTTCTGACACTGTGCATTTTCTGCTAAAATAACAGTCTCGATTCACACAGAAAATTCAAAATCTTCTGTTCTCGCTTCGATTTCCGCACGAGTCGTTCCCGACTTATATTTTACTTCTATAAGCCCAATAAATATAGTATCACACACTATTTTTATTTATTTTTATCCTTATTTAAAATTCGGTATGCTACATGTATTCTGAGCTTTGATTGTCGATTACTTATATATTCGTGCACTTGATTCAGATACTATTGGTTTTAGTTTTGTTATTCATCAGTTCTTGATATAATTGTAGTGTATCAAATTTTAATACAAAATTAAGTGTAAATAAAAATAGTGTGAGATACTATTTTTATTGGACTTAAAGAAGTAAAATAAAAGTCTGGATTGACTCGTGCTGAAATCAGAATGAAACAGAAGATTTAGAATTTTCTGTGAGAAACGAGACTGATATTTTAGCAGAAAATGCATAGTGTCAGAAAATTATGAAAATTCGAAATATGTTGGGATTATTTTTATGAGGCTAAATTTAAAGTTTCATGTCATTCTGACACCCGGAAAGTGAAAAATAAAATCCGACTGCTATCTGCTAGAGACTTTTTGTCGGTAGAGCTTTCGATGACCAAAAGTGGTCGGTTCAGAGTCTTCGTGCAATCGGTTGAGCAGCGTGCTTTCGACTCGGCGTTCGCAAATTCGGTAAGTGTTTAGGATTCGACTAAATCCTTTATGCTTAGTGTTCTAGTAGTCTCTAGAGTGATGTTAGCATGTTTTCTCCATTTAATTTGGATTATTTGAGGCAATTGTGGAGGCTAGGGTTCTAGAGAAGGTTTTTGTAAATGTTGGGGTTTGATCTAAATTGAACCCATGTAAACTAAATTGCTAGGTTTTCTGATGTGTTGGCGAAGACGGTTCAGCAATCCGTCGAGGCTACGCGAAGATATTGAAGAAATTGATGTTTTGGCTTCGTTTCCGCCTAGAGGGCCGAGGCGGCGTCCAAAAATAACGAAAACGGATTCCTAGCATCGCGGCATCAAGTTATAGACCTTTAAAATTCGAGGCCACGAAATGACGCACGGTTGGCGAGTATTAGCAAGATCGGGCCAAACCGGATATTGTGTGCCGCGCGAGGTCGATTGCAAGTGTTGACAAGCAACCGGAGAGCGTTGCGAGGTGGGTTGTGCTCACCGAAGATATTAGTTCACTTCCATATCGAAGTGGAGCGTTGTTTATTATTGATGCATATAATGGTAACTAGTTGTAGAATGATAAATGCATAAGAAATATGCTAAGTGAATGCATGAAAATGATATTATAGAAATGCATAAAATGTTATATGAATGCATGTTATAGAGGTTATATGAATGCATGAAAGTGATACTATAGAAATGCATGTTGGTATAGTTTGGATTATGCTAGATGATGTATATATGTATATTGACATATCATGAGATGCTAGTTGGTATATGTGCATGATGACATGTTGTGAATTAACATATTGTGGATTATGTTAAATGAAAATATATACATGATGACATATTGCATATGATAGATGTATTATGCATGTTGACATATAGAGGATTATGTTAATTGACATATGCATGTTGAACTTGGTCGATTAGAGAATTCGACATTGAAAAACAAGAATATGAACTTAGGATAGATACTGATCTCCTGAGTAGTAGCATGTAAACCAAAGAGTGGCATTTGGACTAGTGTAGTAGAGACATTATGACATGAACTTAGGATAGCTGATGATTTCCTGAGTAGTAGCATGTGAACTAGTGCAGCAGAGGCACTAACTATCCTCCAGTGAGGGGATTGGATCATACTCACATAGTCTGTTTAACCTTTGCGTTGTCGCTCCACCCAAGTAGTTAGCTCCGGAGTAGTAGTCGCGTTGGGGTAGACGTAGTTGTCCTGCAGACGGTCTCGGGTGGGTGTAGCACAGAGTCTCCCCACCAGCGAGATTTGAGATGTGAGTCGGGCTTAACCTTTTGGTTAGCCAGTGAGATTTGGTGACATTCTTGTGAGCTATGGATGAATCCCAGCGGAGGGGATTGGCATCCCAATTGGCATCCCAATTGAGTGGATTTGAGGCTGAGGTGCATGCGAGACGTCCTGCACCTCAGGCCTGGCTTTACGCGGTACTCCGCGGAGGATTGACTCTAGACCGAGTCGAGTGGATAGCTTGGTAAAGGTAGATAAAACCTTATGAGTCAATGGTAAAGATAGATGAAACCTTATGAGCAGATTGTAAATAACATGAATCTAAGATAGAGGAAGACTTAGGCGTCAATTGAATGAGCTGTGGATAGCGAAACAGAAAGTAGAGTTAGTAGATCTACTTACCTCATTACATATTGAGTTGCATGATTTACATTGTTGCATGTTGCGAGGCATGAATATGGTAAATGTTAGTTGCATAAAATATTTGATGAAATATATATATCTGTGAATACTTGTTGGACTAACATGTTGCAGTTCCTCCTTCGGACCTGGTGGGTCGAACTTTTTCCTTGGGTAGCAGTACCCACTGGGAACTATGGACAATAGTTCTCACCCCCGTGTTGTTTTGGGGGTACAAGTTCACACATGAGCGGCGCGGCGGCGCGAGGACAGGGCGTAGCTTCGTAGATAGCGCCCTACCACAGAGACCAAAGATAACATTACCCCGAGTTGGCCTAGCTAGGGTTGTAGAGAAACAATGTTGTATTAATCTTGATTGTATTTGGAGAAAAAGAAAACGAAAATGTAAAATGTAAAAAGCATGTGATGTGAATGATTGTAATAGCTTAGTTGTTTTATGTTTTTAATACTTCCTTATGCAATCTGTGATTGAATACTGTTCCTAGTTGGAACCTCTTGTATTGTATTGATTGCGATGCCTAGGACGTACAGGGAAAACTCTGTCCGTTCGGCGGTCTGTCGGCGTGCCCAAATCCGACCAAATAGGCGGGTCTCGGGGCGTGACAATAATAATGGTGGATTTACATTTACCTGCATTTAGGTGATTTAGACTTTAGAATAAATGTTGATTCTAATTATTCATTGATTTCTATCTGCTAGATGTTTAGTCATATTTATCCTTTACCTATTTGCTAGTTGGTGTTGTTGTTATTGTGTCCTTTGTGGTTGTATGTGCAGTTGATGTTGTACTCTAGGTTCTACGTCGTCCACGTAAAGGGAAGACTCTGTCCGTTTGTACAGAGGAGCCTCTGTCCATGTGACGGGTTTGTGCATGCTGCATAGTGTTCTTTGGTGATTGTTTATTTTTAACTTGATTGTAGCCCTATCTGATGTTACTGAACATGGCATGCACGAGATTGTTGACAAGGGAAGACAATGACATTATGCCAACTCTCAAGAGACTGATGATGCGGACCGTGTCGGAGATTGGAGAAACAGGTAGCCGCATGGGCAGGTCTAGTACAGCAAGTGGTGCAACAGTATGTTGCAGCTAGGGCTAACCAGGCTCCACCGTCGGGGCAGGACGCAAGTGTGGCCACAGGCATTGCTGCTGATGTTCCCCCCGAGGCGGTTGGTGTAACTGCTGCTATTAATGCAGCTGGTGGCGCTACTGCTGTTGATGCACGACAGTCACGACAGCCATACCCACGATGGTCACGATAACCATTGTGGTTACGCTGGTGGTTGGAGGCCCTGAACCTATGGGCACCGCTGGTGTAGCACCCATGGCGACGATGTCTTCCACATCTATCGGGGATAACGACTCACAGGCCGCGAAGTGGGCCCTTGTGAGAGCGAGCTTGGCGGAGTTCAAAAAGTTTGATATGCTAAAGTTCTCCAGCAAAAGTGATGACCCATAGGCCGTAGAGAAATGGGTCAATCACATGCAGAAGCCGTTTCGAGACCTCTACATCGAGGGATAAGAAAAGGCTCCCTTGACCACTTATTTTTTGGAGGAGGGTCGTTACGCCATCTTTTCCATCCTAGAAGAAGTTCAGGGAGTTGATTTATGACCACTATTTAAAGAAAATACCAAGCAGAGCCTAGAGCAGGAACTTGAGTGACTAAAGCAAATAAGTCGTGCCATGGCAGAGTATTAGCGGGATTTCTCTCATATCATCCGATTGATCCCTTTCGTGGTCCGCAATGAGTATCACAAGGCAAGACTATTCACCAAGGGCTTGAGGCCTAATATTCGGAGGTTGATCATCTCCTATGGCATCATGACGTTTGTCGAGTGCTTGGATCAGGCTCTTATGATCCAAAGCGACATTGAGGCACAAGCTGAGTAGAAGTTGACATAGAAGATCTAGGTCAAGAAATGTCCTTATTCGAAGTATGTTGGTGGATCTTCAGCCAGCAAGAGATGATCAACCTTGTATGATTTGCGGCAAAGCACATCCGGTGAACACGTGCCCTCAATAGCAGGACCACTACTTCCGATGTAGTCAACTAGGATATACTTGAGCCAAATGCCTCATGGGTAATGGTTTGGCTCAGAGTGTTGCTTCCTTCCCTTCTATTCCGCGCTAGAACCGTGGGACTACATGTGCTGCGACGTCATCTGGGCGCTACTCCACCTCACGCTAGAATAAGAGGAGGGGAGGGGGGCGGGATCAGGCACTATGTCTACAATATCGCCCAACAAGAGGGAGATGCACTCGAGGAAGTCATTGCAAGTATAACCTCTCTCTTTGGTACTCGAGCTAGAACTTTATTTGATACTGGAGCATCTCACTTATTTATATCTTGTTCTTTTGCACGTGACCATAGCTTCACGATAAAGCAACTGTCACCGACGTTCCGCGTAAAAACACCTGGTAACCATATTGATGTGGATAAGAATCATTGGTCGTGGCCTGTGTTGTTGGGCAACCAAGTATTCCTGGCCAATCTAAAACTTATACCGCCAAGGGAGTTCGATGAGGTGCTTAGAATGGACTAGCTCACTGGACACCATGCTATCAATAATTGTGAGCAGCTCGGGATGGATGAGTTCATCTATCGAGCATGTAAGAGCTTCTTCTTCACCATGACCATCTCTTCGGCTAGGGCCAAGTAACTCATGATCGATAGATGCGTGGCCTACTTGGCTTCAGTGGACATCATCCGCAGGGTGCCTCCAAATCTAGAGGAGATTCTGATAGCTCGGAAATTTTTCGATATATTTTCTAACGAGCTACCCAGAATATCTTCAGATCAAAAAATATTCTTTATAGACTTGGTTATTAGCACGATTCCTATTTCAAAGGCTCTGTATTGAATGGCCTTTGCTGAGCTGAAGGCTCATCTAGAGGATCTTCTAGACAAGGGATTCATCAAGCCTAGCGTGTCCCCTGGGTACATTTGTCTTTTTATTCAAAAATAAAGATAGTAGTAGTCTGTGGCTATGCATTGACTATCGAAAGCTAAATAAGATTTTTAGGGATCGACAATCTTTTTGACTAGCTATAGGGATCATCAGTCTACTCAAAAATCAATCTGCAATCAGACTATCGCCAACTAAAAACCAAGGCAGACAATGCGGCGAAGATTACATTCAAGACTCGTTACGGCTACTACGAGTTCACGGTGATGCCTTTTGGGCTTATTAATACCCCAAAGACATTTATGGACATGATGAACCAAGTCTTCAGGCCATACCTAAATTAGTTTATGGTGGTGGTCATCGACAACATACTGATCTATTCGCGGAGCAATAAGGAGCATAAGGATCGTCTTCGGCAGGTTCTCCAAGTCCTTTGGGAGAACAAGCTAGGCTAAACACTAGATGCAAGTTCTGGCTCCAAAAGGTCTCTTTCTTAGGACATATTGTGACTTGATCGGATATTGTTGTGTGCCAAGATGCAAGTTCTGGCTCCAAAAGGTCTCTTTCTTAGGACATTTTGTGACTTGATCGGATATTGCTGTGTATCAAAAGAAAATAGAGTTAGTGGTGGATTGGCCCCGACCAACTAGCGTGACCGAGATCAAGAGTTTCCTTGGTTTAGCGAGTTATTACCGACGATTCGTTTGGGCTTTTCCAAAATCGGAACCCCATTGAACAAGCTGATAAGGAAAGTAGAAAACTTCCAATAGACTCCTGAGTGCTAGAGAAGTTTTGAGGAACTCGAGGACAGATTGAAACGCGCTCCCATCCTAGCATTGTAGAGACTCGGTGAGAACTTCGTGGTTTATTACGATGCCTCATAGATACGGCTGGGGTGTGCGCTCAGGCAATAGGACCAAATTATTGCCTACGTGTCGTGCCAGCTGAAGGACCATGAGAGAAACTACCCGACACACGACCTTGAGTTCGCGGTAGTGGTGTTCGCCCTTAAGTTATAAAGGCATTATCTATACGGGGCGCATTGCGAGGTGTTCACAAACAACTGGAGCCTGAAGCATCTTTTCACAAGGAATGATCATATCTCAGGCAAAGGTGGTGGCTTGAACTCTTAAAGGACTATGACCTATCTATCCAGTACCACTCAAGAAAGGTGAATATGGTGACCAACGCTTTGAGCTGGAAGCTGGCCTCAGCCGAACTGTTGATCATGATAACCAAATAGGATCACTGGATGAAGGAGTTCCATCGGTTGGAGTCGAAGGTTGTAACCCTCGAGGACTATTGCCCAATTGATGATCTTGGTGGTACAACCCGTCTTGGGGGACAAAATTAAGCTCGGGCAGTAATCAGACTCGTACTTATAGAAAGTGCAGGCAAACATCGAGCAAAAAGTGCAGGCAAACATTGAGCAAGGGAAAGTTGGGGATTTTATGATCCACTCTGATAGTTCTACATGTTTTCGAGATTGATTGTGCATGCCATATGATTTTGAGTTGATGCGAGAGGTCCTAGTCAAGGCGCACCGGTCTCCGTACACCGTTCATCTTGGCAGAATCAATATGTACAGGATCAGAAGCTGAATTTCTAGTGGTCGAAATAAAAATGGATATGGCTCAGTGCTTTGTGAGTCAGCACGTGAAGGCTGAATACCCGCGACCTGGAGAGAAGCTACAACCCCTCCCTATGCCCATGTGGAAGTGGGAGTAGATTACCATGAACTTTGTCACGGAACTGCCTAGGTCGCAGTGGGGCCACGACTTGATATGGGTCATTGTGGACTCGTTGGTTCACTTTCTGCCGGTGCACACGACTTGGTCTAGATATTGACTACCTTAGTTCTACATCGACAAGATTGTTCGGCTTCATGGATTACTAGCATCGATTGTGTTTGATTAGGACACCTGCTTTGTATCTCAGTTTTGAAGGAATTTACATCAGGCAATGGGTACAAACCTAAACTTCAGCTTTGTTTACTATCCGAGAATTACATCAAGCAATGGGTACAAACCTAAACTTCAGCTTTGATTACGAGTCTGAGCATGTATTCAGACCTTGGAGAACATGCTCCGTGCCTATCCTGAATTATGGCGAAGGGTGATTCAAGTATCTACCTATGGGCCTACAACAACAATTATCAAGCAAGTATCGAAATGACACCGTATGAGGCTTTGTGTGAGCGTAGATATCGACTCCCAATCTGTTGGGACAATGTCGATGAACGCCGAATGATTAGACCAAACTTGTTGGATTCGGAGGCTAATGTTCGTATTGCAAGGTAACAGCTATTGACCGCATCTCATCTATTAAATACTATGTACTTTTTGAATAATTCAATACAATATACCGAATAAGATATTCCAGCATACAAACAGTGCTTAAAAGTGTGCTATACCACAACTCAAAATTGGACTTCCTAGTGAGACGCATCAAGCTGAATTTTCGTTCTATAATCCAATGATGATTTCACTGACTTTCGCAAATAAATGTTTCCTATGCACCCATAATAGATTCCCATACACTCCATTTAATCTATGATTTTACCAAGAAAACACAAAACATGAGACCATAGCAGATCCTTGCCATTCTCATTATAAATGCTTACACTCAGATTTTGAAGTGCATTCCGAAATTTAGATCACCACACATGCCATGTTATCCTCACCAGTATGAATACTTAGTCTCCTAAGTTGTTAATTTTATATTTCTTATCAAAGCATTTTTTTTCAAGGGTTTTTAAAAAACTTACATTCGGACAATACTTATCAAGAACTTTCATAGTAGGGGGTCTCTGAATATGCTACTTCAAAAAGAGTAGTAATTTCAAACGTAGCCCTCAAATTTTTTTGTTAAAAAAATATATAAATATCTCTTCAAGGTTGGAGGAAGGGTATATATGAAATTTAACCCTAAATTATAATATAAATACTCTTTTCGTCGATTGTTCTCAAGTTAAAACACAAAATGACCAATATACCCCTCACAAACTACCATGACCCAAGCCACCGCCACTGAGTTATAAAGGAGTTTGAATCTTATATAAGATTCAATGGTGGCAACTTGAACTGGGGATAGTAACTTTTGGTTTCATTTATATCACTTAGGATAACTTTTTTATTTTGCATATGCAAAGTAGTATAAATAAAAGCAGTCAATGCAAATTTTTAAAACTACAAATCTGAAATAAAAACATAGTAATACGAATCATAAAAAAAACTACATCTAAAATAATATAAAGATCTAAAAGTAATCAAAGTAAACTATAAAATTACAAATATGAAATAAACACATAGTAATAAAGGTGAATCTAACTTCGGAACTACACCTAGAATGATATAAAGATGGGCTTTTTTTGCAAATAGTCCCCTGAGCAATTTTTATTTTAAAAATAGCCCTATCAAAATTAAAATTGCAAAAATGACCCTGTCCCTGCCACGCAGGCGCCACGTCAGCGCCACGCAGGCTGGGCTGAGGCCAGGGTATTAATTCAAACACGATCAAAATTAAAATTGCAAAAATGGTCTTGTCCCTGCCACGCAGGCGCCACGTCAGCGCCACGCGGGCTGAGATGAGGCCAGGGTATTAATTCAAACACGGTGAACAGTTCACCGTGTCTAAACACTGTGTTTAGTATGTATTTTTTGTATATTGAAAAATGAAATAAGGAGTAGGGATGTCAATAGGTATGGATATCCGAAATATTATTCGAATCCAAACCCGAATAAATTATATATATATATATATATATANAACTTAGAACCCTTTGGCTTGAAAATATTAGAACAAAGGGTCTTACGGGCCTTGTCAACAACATGGGGTTATACTCTGCCAATACTGTGGTTTCAGCTGCAGCTAGTGAAAATCATTGATCATAAACTAAAATTTATTTTAAGGCTGAATTGCTTACTGCATTCCCTTAGTGATTTATAATTGGGAAGGAAGAAAAAAAATGGTTCTTTTGATTGTGCTTATATTGAAATTTGAATATTTTAATCATTTATACCAGCTTCAATCTTTACTGAAGTGTTTTTGAAGTGAATAATTCTCAATGACATTTTAGATATCAGCAGCGTCAGCATCTGGTAGATGTGACGGAGATATTTAATCTACTCCATCGAGAGAAGAAGCGGCGCCTTATTAAGCTCATCAGTCTCGTTGTCCTTCTCTTTCTTTCTTTATTCTGGTAAATATATCACAAGATTTTTCAGATTAGTAAGAGCACCTCAAGAATAAAATATTAATCATCCCTTCTTTGTTCTTTACCTGTAGGATGATCTGGAGTGTGTTGGAGGATGACGATTAGTTGGAGATGCTGTGGTTCTGGTTACTGTGCAGTGCCCGCTCCAGCTGTAGGTATCAGAAGGTGTGGTCCTAAGTCAGTCGGGAGCGCAAAATGGTTTGCCGTCATTTCCCACGTTGTGATGCTCCCATCTTGTTGTAACATGTATTTGGTGCTTTTCTTCATTATTCACTGTAGTACGCATCAATTGTTGATATCGTGGTGCTTCTGATTGCTTCTAAACCTTTACTCTCCGTATAGCTTATTCCATGATGTCCATGCATGATTAACCAAAGGAACTAAAAAGGAGCTTATGCAGCTTCCTGCATTTGTGCTTGCATGAAAACATTTCTAGTGGAGTATTCTATCTACATCAAAATTATCTATTTTATTTAAGCAAGCAATTCGCAGTCGGACGGGTACTTAGCATAACGTTATTTTTCTTCTTCTTTCTTGGGTTAATTTTATTAGTGCCTGTCGGCTCACTCCTAATTATATTGAAACCTTTCAAGAGTTATCAATATCATGAATGCCCCTCAAATTCAGTTAAATTATCATGAACCATAATACTGTTATTCCACCCGAAATATGGCTTAAATGTTTGTTTTACCCTTTCCACTCTTTGATTGTTAATTGTTTAGTTATTAGTATTATTCTAGTTTAATTATTTAAATATGTCGTCACTGTGACTAATTTAGTATATTTTTATTTTATTTGTTTAGTTCTGATGGAAGAATTAGATACTTTTTGTCCGGTTTATTTTTATATCTTTATAGGGCTTTTTTTGCATTTAGATCCCTGGCAAATTTTTATTTTAAAAATAGCCCTGTCAAAATTTAATTTGCAAAAGTGGCCCTCGGCTTGCCACCAGGCGCCACGTCAGCGCCACGCGGGCAGGGCCGGAACTGTGTGTTAAGTTGAACATGGTGAACCATTCACCGTGTTTAGACACGGTCAATGGTTCACCGTGTTTAGTCTTTGATCTTTTGTATCCGTTAGAGCAGAGTATTGAGTTAGGCATGCACTCAACCCTGCGGTCCTATATCATTCTAACCGCACATCCCTTAATCCAATAACCAAATATCTATAATCACTAATAACTTGGCATTTTTAAAAGCATAGAAGTACAATATATATATATATAGAGTAGGGCTACTATACTCTTATGAGTAGTGGACCCTTACTACTCATAAGTTGTTTTCGATGATGGAGCTTCCGAATCGACGATCCACTCCGTTAAATATGATCTAGAGCATTTAAAACTTCTAGAAATTAAATTTCATAATTTTTCGACATCATTTACCTTATGATCAAAAGCTCACAAAATTGATAATTTTTAACGGCCGGTATGGGATACTTGCTAGTTTAACGGTGGAAAAGAATCGGAATAGGTTGAATTTTTGATAGAAAATTCTATACACTACCTAGATAAAGATCAATAACTCCGATCTTAAATTGAGGGATCCGATCATCCATTTTTAGGACGTCGTTCGATTTTGACCGTTCATTTTATGCCCGCTTGATGGACTTTATTATGATGTCGAAAAATTATGAAATTTAATTTCTAGAAGTTTTAAATGCTCTAGATCATATTTAACGGAGTGGATCGTCGATTCGGAAGCTCCATCATCGAAAACAACTTATGAGTAGTAAGGGTCCACTACTCATAAGAGTATAGTAGCCCTACTCTATATATATATATATATATATAATTTATTCGGATTTGAATTTGGATAATATTTCGAATATCTATACCTATTGACATTCCTACTCCCTACTCTTTTCAACATACAAAATATCCATACTAAACACGGTGAACCATTAACCGTGTCTAAACACGATGAATAGTTCACCGTGTTCAACTTAACACACAGTTTCAGCCCTGCCCGCGTGGCGCTGACGTGGCGCCTGGTGGCAGGCCCAGAGCCATTTTTGCAAATTAAATTTTGACAGGACTATTTTTAAAATAAAAATTTGTCAGGAATCTAAATGCAAAAAAAGCCCTATAAAGATATAAAAATAAACCTGACAAAAAGTATCTAATTCTTCCATCAGAACTAAACAAATAAAATAAAAATATACTAAATTAGTCACAATGACGACATATTTAAATAATTAAACTAGAATAATACTAATAACTAAACAATTAACAATCAAAGAGTGGAAAGGGTAAAACAAACATTTAAGCCATATTTCGGGTGGAATAACAGTATTATGGTTCATGATAATTTAACTGAATTTGAGGGGCATTCATGATATTGATAACTCTTGAAAGGTTTCAATATAATTAGGAGTGAGCCGACAGGCACTAATAAAATTAACCCAAGAAAGAAGAAGAAAAATAACGTTATGCTAAGTACCCGTCCGACTGCGAATTGCTTGCTTAAATAAAATAGATAATTTTGATGTAGATAGAATACTCCACTAGAAATGTTTTCATGCAAGCACAAATGCAGGAAGCTGCATAAGCTCCTTTTTAGTTCCTTTGGTTAATCATGCATGGACATCATGGAATAAGCTATACGGAGAGTAAAGGTTTAGAAGCAATCAGAAGCACCACGATATCAACAATTGATGCGTACTACAGTGAATAATGAAGAAAAGCACCAAATACATGTTACAACAAGATGGGAGCATCACAACGTGGGAAATGACGGCAAACCATTTTGCGCTCCCGACTGACTTAGGACCACACCTTCTGATACCTACAGCTGGAGCGGGCACTGCACAGTAACCAGAACCACAGCATCTCCAACTAATCGTCATCCTCCAACACACTCCAGATCATCCTACAGGTAAAGAACAAAGAAGGGATGATTAATATTTTATTCTTGAGGTGCTCTTACTAATCTGAAAAATCTTGTGATATATTTACCAGAATAAAGAAAGAAAGAGAAGGACAACGAGACTGATGAGCTTAATAAGGCGCCGCTTCTTCTCTCGATGGAGTAGATTAAATATCTCCGTCACATCTACCAGATGCTGACGCTGCTGATATCTAAAATGTCATTGAGAATTATTCACTTCAAAAACACTTCAGTAAAGATTGAAGCTGGTATAAATGATTAAAATATTCAAATTTCAATATAAGCACAATCAAAAGAACCATTTTTTTTCTTCCTTCCCAATTATAAATCACTAAGGGAATGCAGTAAGCAATTCAGCCTTAAAATAAATTTTAGTTTATGATCAATGATTTTCACTAGCTGCAGCTGAAACCACAGTATTGGCAGAGTATAACCCCATGTTGTTGACAAGGCCCGTAAGACCCTTTGTTCTAATATTTTCAAGCCAAAGGGTTCTAAGTTGTTTCATAGCTCCTTTGCTTTACCACTCATACATTTGAATGACTGATTCATGATATCAATCTCTGAATGTACCAAATATAAGCATCATTCATGCTGTTGCATCATATTTTGAAAAAACAACGTTGATAGTTAATTTGAGGGAATTTGGCTTTCCCCAACTTACCCATTAGTTTAATGAAATCCTGTGTTACCTTCAACAAACTTTGATAGCATACTAAGCAATTGCATCAATTGAATACAAAGGACTAGAAAAGCACACTCAAGAACTACAGAAGCTCATTCAAGATTGTTTGGTACCCGTGCAATGATATACTTATATGAAGTAATGACTGTCAGTCTTATTATAGGCGAAAGATAGGTAGGAATGTACTACATTCACTACTTTATTTCTAGGAATTTTGTTTCTCTCAGAATCAAAAGAAGTAAATTGATACAGCTAGGCACCACATCCATAGAGATGACAGGAAAGCTGCAAATTTAGGTTTAGATATGGTAAAACTATGTTTTTTAAAAAAAAAATCTTTTATCTTATTCCTATGTTTAGAAGTCAAGCTACAGTATCAAGCTCAATAGTAGGGTACACAAAATATTATCCAAGTTTAAATTTAAGTAGACCGGTTGACCGGTCTGGAAAATAGGCCAATCAATTGCCAGTCTGCAGCATAGGTTGATCAGTTGAGTGCACTTATCACCTGAGAGCAGTGCTGCAATACCTGAGTTTGAATGAGATTTCAACAAAAGTTCACTTCAAACTAAATGGTTCAGATACCATTTTTGGGAGAATGTACCAGTTTCAGATAGATAACAAATAAGGGATTGGTTTAGTCCTATTAGAAATTATATATCAATCTGTTTTGTGTGTATGAAGGTTGTAAAACCTCCAAAAGTGCAACAAACAAAATTGCGTATTATGTCGTTGACAGAGACTTTAAGGAACTGATAAGGTTATTTAGATTTTTTTTCAGTGAGCATTAAGATCTAATATTCTATTCCTGCATGATTCCCTTTTTTTTTGTCTGTCCCTCCATAGCACTTATCTACCTCAATACATCCTTAAAACTTTCTCCTTTAACAAACTTCGATTTCTAAAGAATCTTTCTATCCATCTTAAATCATCTGAGCAAGGACTGTATGCTGTGCCATGCTGGTTTTGTGGGCTGCAATCGACAATGGCATGTCCTTGAGCTGCAGCATATTGGAAGCTGGTTTTCCACAAAGATCAAGCCCTTCTTCAAGCACTCTATGGTAGCACTGTGGTCATGATTGACAAGCTTTGATGGCAGCGAAGAGGCCTCCAAGGGTGATCTACAAAAGCAGGCGGAAGTCCATAGGGAGGAAGAGGAGCATAGTAGTCATTCCAATAGGGAGCAATAAGGATTAGCCTTCTTTTTCCTTTTTTTCCCTGGAACATTCTTTTCTTTCAGTCACATTGTCACTCATCTGCCCCAATGTAGACCACTATCAACAACTCCTCAAGCCCCACTCGTGGCCATCAAGTAAGGTTGAGAACGGGTCGGATAATATCTTATCCACCCAGGTCCAAATCCAAGAAGGGCTGGATACGGGTTGTTCACTATTCCTCTTGGATTTGGTTTCGAATTTGAACCTTGCGTCAGAAACTTTTCCCAATGGGATTTGGAATTGGATTAGAGTATTTTCTCTCAGATTTGAATGCAGATTAGGGTATTAGATTATCCAAATTCGAAACTAGTTTGATTGAATAGATAACAAACAATAAGTCTAAGTACGCATTGTTTTCTTGAATTTCACGATTTTTCTATGTTTGTTACAATTTTAACGTGTTCATATTGCTGTCAACTCTTCCTCTCTACTGTTAGTCCTATACTATTGTTTAATATATATGTCATATCTGTAACTGCTCAATATCTAATCTTGCATCTGATTCCTATCTGTATTGGTCTTCACTAAATATGGGTTTGAATTTTACTATCCATTCGGCATTCGAATCTGTGTGTGACATATCTAGTATGTTGTCAAGCAGCCGTCAAGGATCTTATTGAATCTTGGGCCAAAAGACCACTATCCAATCCTCAACATAGCGCCATCTGCCCCCGCGCAAACTGATATACCAACAAAGTACTGTATGATGCTAGTGACAGCATCCAACTGGTATAGAGAGGTACCATAATAAAGCAATCCATATATCAAATTTGGTAGAAATTGAGTCAGGAATATTATTAACACCTTTAAATAACAGACCCAAACCAATCAGTCGACTACCATTTTGTGCCAGCCACAAGCTACACTGTCAAATGGTCAACCTCCCTAACCCAAGTGAATTGGTCAATCAGTTCAACCATGCAGCAAAACAGGAGGTTATCCGTTTCTCCATTACTCCTTCCTATTCACCAACTTAGCAAATGTACAAACTAGATCCTTCTTTGATTCCCTTCATTTTCTCACAGCTACTTGAATATAATTTGCTTTGCAAGCAACAACTGCAAATACCAGCTTGAATCATTAAGTTGCTAACCTCCGCCACTTAATTGCTTAATTACAGCCTTAAATTTATTTTCACTAGTACAACTTATAGGCTCAAAATCAAAAAATACATGACACACCACTTCATCCGATGTTAGCAACTTACTTCAGCAATAGAAGGGGCCTTGGTCATCATCTAAAGCAAGTAACTGTACCAGGATTCCCTTCTGATACAAAAGATAATCAAACCCAATAGAGTAAATTATATGAGAGCCTTACTCATTTTCTAAAGCATGCAACTGTAGCAGGATTCCCTTCTGATACAAAAAATAATGCAAGCCCACTATTGTAAATTATATGAGATTAACATTCATTTTAAAAAAGAGAATTTAAAAGGGTATAGAAAATTGGTGCAGCAAAGGCTCCACAAATACATAACTATTGCATGACAAATATTCTAACACATAAAAATTTTCCACTTTTATCTACTTTTACCCAATTATAGATGATCACCCAAACTATAGTTTTTCCATAAAATACATGAACAATATGACTGTTTTAGTCCACGACCAGCACAATATTTGCATCCATTTTCAGTAATTGATGTAAGTTGTGTGGCTCGAAAGTGAACCCTGAAAGTTTTGATCGTATTACTGTTCTTTTAAATGCGATGCTGATTTTGGGGACAATATAGACAAATGGTTTGACAAAGTTGATGGCTGTTACTGAAAAATGACAAAGACACAGGTGATGTAAGGATGGAAAAATTCAAATTGGTTTTAATTTGAAAAATAAAAGTTTGAAGACCATCTATAATTGACTAAAAGTTCAGGGCGGTGCTACTATATTTTCCCTCATTTTAATTGCTTAAATGCACAAATGTGGATTAAAAAGTAAGATTCCAAATAAAATAACAGCCTAACAAAAAGAGGTGCATTGTAGAAAATTGCCAATACTCAAGGAGCAACCAAAATACATCTATAAACTATAATAGAAGATTGTGACCACAAAAACACAGTACTAAGGCTCAACTAAGTCTAATGCAATTCTAAATAGGTTGGTCAAGGCAAGCAGCCAAGCAACAACACGAGAAAAGAATGCATCATAACTAGGTGTTGCATTTTAGAACAAGCTAAATAACCGAACTGTACAAAAAGTACATACATTTGATAAACTTTTCAACACATATATGCTTAGTTTGAAGGCCTATTTGGCCCCATTTATGACTCCACTCTCAGCTCCAACGAAAACTAGTAGAACATTTGGAAATCAAAAAGAAAAAAAAACTAGAGCTTTTTTCTTGCGGCAGAAAGCAGAAATAATATTCTCAGCCCCAAAATAAGAAGCTCAATTTGAAAGTTCTGGTGCTGCAAAGAGGAACCGTTAAGGGCATCATAATACAGTACTTCATTGGAAGGCACCATACTATATAGCAAGGCCAAATAGCCCTTGATTTATCTTGTAGATTTTGGCTCAAGTGGACCAAAGAGCACAGATATTAATCCCATAAAGGGAATGTCCTTCCCAACTTTCAGAGCTTTTAAATAAATTATATAATGACATGTAGAGTCAATTAAATTGAAACATATACATTATGGCATGCATTGTGACTATTGAGCTCTACACCTATAATTTTAATGCCTCATGTGCAGCATCCTGGCCCATTAGCACTATTAACTCATTGGGCCCAAACCACCGGCCCAAATGCTTAAGCCCAATTATTAGTTCTAATGTGCCTGCCACATATAAACCCCTCGCGCTCTTCCATATTATCTGATGTAAGACTAATGAAGTGCCACATACTCTCTCCGTTTTAGGCCCTAACGTCCTCGTCAGCAATCAGACATATAGACAACGATCACCAAGCAATGTGAGGCCGACCTCACAATTCCAACTGGTGTCCGATACCAACTGTAACAACCCAGCCCACAAGCACTAATTACCCATTGGGCCCAAACAATCAGACCAAAATGCTTAAACCCAATTATTAGTTCTAATGTTGCCGTCACATGCAAGACCCTCATGCTCCCCCACATTATCCAATGTGGGACTAATGGGGCATCACATCATGAAATAAGATATTGTTTTGACTTGAAGAATACTTGGCATACCGTTCATTCAAATACATCAAAGTCTAGAATTGAAAAATAGGAAACTACAAAAATAAAGTAGGGCAAACTATGTGCTGCCAAAGGCACGAAAGGAAAACTTATAATATTACCAAATTGAAAAAAAAAAAAGTATGACTAGTTAGTGATTGAGACAGATAAATTTTTTATAAGCATGGCAAACTCATATATGAGAGACACTATGTCAAACCACCATTTTCTTTCTACTATTTTGTCTAATAACTTTGGTCTCAAATAGCAATTGGAAAACTTCGCATAATTTTGCAAGTTCAAAAAGAAAATTCCAAAAAATTTTGAAATATTTCCTTTCTTATTATGGCTAATTTTTCCATGTGCTCTTCAAGCTACCTAAATTTCAAATTTTGAGTTTTTTGCACTAAAGTTTTGGGAAGATCGATGGGATTTATGATCAGTCAAAAGTAGAAGGAAAAAAATCAACACAAGCGTTAATATTATATGTTTATGACTCTGTTCAACAAAAAGTAATGAATTTTGCCCAAGAAACTAAAATTGGCGAAATCATCGTAAACTAAACCTTAACTGGGCAAGTTCAACCAAAACAGCCAAGATAACAAGCTTAGCAATTTTGCACAAACTGATCGACTGCTGTCAAATCTTTAAATCTACTAAAATAGCCATTTCTATATTCTCTTTAAATTGGTAGAGTACATCCAGCAACAGTACAGAAGAGGCCCTAGTTTACGATATCAGATCATAAAAAAAAAACCATAAATATAATATGCACACAACAAGATAATGATTGTCTTCATATTATAGGTATTGCCACTAAGAAGCTACACAAATCTAAACTAGATATCATCCCTTCAAGTCAGTAAGTCATTGCTTTTACAGGCATATGGCTTGCACTAACTTGATATTCGTTATTAAAAGACTAAGAAATAATTTATAAGATAGGTCAAGGACACAGATCGAATATGCTGATCGATATTTCAAAAGGCGGTATGCGGTATCCATGAGGTTATCCACTGCATAGTGCATAAACGGTATGCAGGACCATATACGTGAGCATATGCAGTCCAGCTATTAAAACATTAAACACAATTAATAGGTATTAAAAACATGTATAAATACTTCTTAGCAAAGCTAAATAACTAAAGTAACAATTCAGAATTTACAAATTGATATAACTAACTTAAGTAAAGGACCTCATATGCACACATGTATCACTTAACTAAAAATGAATAATTTACATTAATTATAAATAGAGAAATAAATAGAATTTAGATGCAAAATCTAAAAAAATAAAACAAAAATCAATGTTTAAAACAACGGTATGCTAAACTTTTATGAAGAATAATAATTTTTTCAATAAATTATCATTCACATTATTTGACAGACCAACACTTAAAAAAATATATATATATCAAATATAGTATCTAAAAACTANTATATATATATATATATATATATAGAGAGAGAGAGAGAGAGAGAGAGAGAGAGAGAGAGATATATATATATATATATATATATATATATATATATATATATATACATACCGAAAATCATGTTTAGATTAATTATTATTTTGTATATTTACGTCAATAGAAATATATTTATATTGGATTGATAGAGGAGAGAGAGAATAGGCAACTTTCATTGACCGCCTAATCAAATTTCTTAGTTTAGATAGTGTATGAGAAGGCCCGACAAAACCCTTGAATGGCTTCTTCTATTTCTCAATAAAGAGAAATATGACCAAGAGTTTTAACTTTCACTTTACCAAGATTTTCTTTCTCGGATATAGGCCCCCAGCTGTAGATGGCTAAGGCAACTATTCAATCAAATGATATTGAGTATGTTTTCCATCTCTTCTTGAGAAACAAGTACCAACAGGTATAATCCCCCCCAGAACAACGTTCTCTTTCAGGCCTTTCAGCCAATCAATACGTCAGGCTACAGGGTATTAACCACTGTTTCCGGTTGTTGTTCCCCTCCGAATAATTCCTTTGGGTATCGTCTTGTTTTAGCCAATCTCAGTATAGGTTTTTTTTTATGGACCGCAATTTCTAGTATTGCTCCTATTGGGCTTCTTATGTCAGGATATGGATCAAATAATAAATATTCCTTTTTAGGTGGTCTACGAGCTGCTGCTCAATCTATTAGTTATGAAATACCATTAACTCTATGTGTGATTCGTTGGAATCTTGGATATTCTATTCTGCCAAGTGGTAGTGATCCTGCTCATCTATTTCTCTATCTCTGTTATAACTGATCAAAACTGAACAACCTAAGATGCCTGTGCCCATAAGAAATCTCGAAGCCACCTGTTAACAGTAATGGAATTTTGTAATCAGGGAATTATTATGTGGGATTAAGGAATATCCATCTTGACAAGAAATTATCTATATGTTGAGATATCTATGACAAGGACTTATAGTTCAATTCGGTAGAGCCGTAGAGCACCTCGTTTATACGTACGCCAATGCTTTTCAAGCGAGCTTACTATGCACTGAACATAATTGATCTTATTGAAAAATCAATGTCTTACTCCATAGATTCGAGAGAACAATAGCCTGACAAATATTTGGTTCGGTCCGATTTTGGTGCGAATTTAGGAGCCAAAGCAATTAGAACCCGTCATTGTTCCTAAGAAAAGGAATTTGTCCATTTCATTTCAAGGTCTGAAAATAAGGCGTGGAAACACATAGGAACTCTTGAATGGAAATTGAAAAGAAATGTAGTTCCAATTCCTTCGGAAATGGTCAGATCTTTGGCGCAAGAAAAAAGGGTGATCTATATCATCTGGACCTAGCTTTGCTTTCCCTCTTTTTTAACAAGACCGAGTCAGGTTCTTCTCCTAACAATATTGAATAGAATATTAATGAACAAAATCTTCTTCACGTAAAATCTACTCAATTTAGATCGAGAAAATCATGCAGATTTTATGAATAAGAATTGAATATTCAGTAATAAAATCATTCATTCCAAAGTATGATAGATTTTTTGAAAAATTGATTAATCGGACGAGAACAAAGAGAGAGTCCCATTCTACATGTCTTATGTATCCTAAAGGTGTCCGTGGACCGGATCGGATCTAGGTAGTTGATATACTATACCCGTACCCTAAAAAGAAATGGATACAAAAAAAAAAACTATACCCTACCCATTTAACTTCGGATCGAGTCTGGTTCTAGATACTTAAATTAATAATATACCCATCGGGTCTATTTGAGCGGGTATGGGTAGTGACTACCCGTATACTACCCGCTTAAAACTGGATATTAATCGGGTACGGATCGGGTCTAGATCGGGTATGAATACGTATGCATATATTTTTTATAAATTTTATTAAACAGTTTATTGACAAATTATAAACCTATTACTATAAACAATTCGCATTCTAATTAGTTGCAGCCAGTCTAATAAAATTCGGTCAAAAGGAAGATTCAAGCAGTAAACAGCTAGAATTAAATAAAAAGAGTAAAAAAAAAAAAAAAAAAAAAAAAAAAAAGATGAGTAAACAAAGAGACTAGGGTTTTCACTAGGATGAAAATATACAGAGATCCTTCATTTACAAGTCCTATAGAAATTGATCTCTCAACTTCACATTTTTTTATTTACTATTGGGTACTTCACCGGGCCGAGTTCCGAATCCGGTTCCGGATCTGGATTTGAAAACTCTTCCAGACCCTACCCATTAGAAGTTCGGGTTCGGATCGGGTCCAAATCGGGTATAGGTATACAATATCCGGACCCATACCCGAAACTTTAATGGATAAATTTTTTTATCCGTATACTATCCATTTATTATCGGGTCCGGTTCGGATCCGGGTAGGGTCCGGATAGGTTCCGGATCGGGTATGGTATATCGGGTATTTTGGACAGCTTTAATGTATCCATAGTTGCTATATTGGATTTGAATCAGATTTCGAATCAATCTTTATTGATTGACTGCCTCCATTATGTTGTTGCTAGCAAATACCGTTGTTTTTAGTTTTGGATCTTTCGTTGGATAGACACCTTTCCATACTTTGTATTTGGAGTACTTCACTTAATTTCCTCTCCAATCTTAGCTTTGGCTGTATTTATCATGCGCTTCTCGAACCTGAGACTCTTGAAGAATCTGAAGTCGTCAAACGAAAATGTTGATTTGAAACCGAACTTGGAAAGAAAAGGCGAATGAGTGGGCTTCAATAAAATGGAAGTTGGCGGCATCGTTCAAATTCATAAAGACTTGAAGATAAATAAATGCAATCACTACGAGAAATGGGAATAGGATCTTCCCTAATAAACCTAGACTTAGGGTTTCCTAGTCTAATTTGGGATTGCCTTGATCAACCTACCCGTCAATGATCGATGAAGGCCAACTCGATAAGAAGGAAAGTATTATTAAGCTGGAATGTTAAAAGTCTCCATGGCCTCAGGCTTTCCGACTCACAATGATGTCGGAGGGAATCAGCCGGGACAAAGCAAAGTCCAAACAAACATATACATACATACATATAAATATTAATATATATATATAGTATATATATATATAGAGAGAGAGAGAGAGAGAGAGAGAGCTGGGCTTCTATACTATTTATAGTACCGGACCTCTGGTGCTATAGGCTCGTTTTCGATCTTAGGGTGTTCAAATTAATGATCTACACCATTAAAACGGATCTAGGGTTTTTGAAATTTTTAGAAATGAAATTTTATATTTTTTCGATATAGTTTACTTTATGATCAAACTATTTCAAATTTGTCAAATTTCAATGGCTACTATGGCGAGTTTGTAGTTTAACAGCGTAGAAGAATCTAAATTAATTCAAATTTTGATAGAAAATACTTTAAACTATCTAGATTAAGGTCAACATCCTTGATCTTGAATTTAAAAGTCCTATCCTCAAATTTTAAAGATTGTTCAGTTTCCACCGTTTATTTTGACATGACTTATTTCCTAAGCAAATGATGTTGAAAAAAATTAAAATTTTATTCCTAAAAACTTCATATACCCTAGATCATATTTGACGGTGTGGATCGTTGATTTGAACACCCAAAGATCGAAAACTAGACTATAGTACCGAAGCTCCGGTACTATAGATAGTATAGTAGCCTCA